>NW_015161981.1:86300-151927 GCF_001447785.1 Gekko japonicus | reverse complement strand
CATAATTGGCTACACCCAACAGCAGAAATGTATTAGCATATTAGGCCACACCCCTGACAGCACAGGTCATTAGCACATTAGGCCGCACCCCCATGTTACCAGAAGTGTGGTCATCCAGCCTCACCCACCTTTTGCTTGTTATTCTGTTTACCTTCTTTGTTGTCAAAACCCAGGGCTTTTTGGGAGCAGGAACTCCTTTGCATGTTAGGCCACACACCCCTAATCCTAATGAATTTCTGCTGTTGGGTGTGGCCTGTTATGCTAATGAGTCCCTGCTGGGCGTGGCCAACTCAGGAGCCAGCCGGAACTCCATTCCTGTGCGTTCCTGCCCAAAAATAGCCCTGGCCCTACAGCTGAAGAAGCTGCAGTAGGGACACAGATGCAAGCAACAGGGGAGGACATAATTCCACCTTTACATCAATCAATCATCCTTTATTGGCATAACATCCAGAGTGTACAACTCAATTCGCAAAGAATACCGAACGTCTTCTTAAAACTCCATATGAAAATTTCACAACGGTTTCGATCATTGCACGGTCCTGGGTTGTCAACAAAAAGTAAATCTTACTTTTATCAGGCTTCTCTGAATGATTTCTCAACCAAGGCTCAATGAATATAAAGCACAAGTCCGAATAAAAAGTCCACGAGAGAAACACGTGTCCTAGAGTTTCTATCGCCCGCTTAGTGCAAGAGCACAATCTGTTGTCGAATGGGATTTTTTGGAATCTCCCATACAATATCGCTGATGGCAACACATTAAACCTGGCTAACATTAATGCTCTGCATTGCCCTGGGATCATTAAACGAGTTAAATCTTCGGCCCTATGCCCAAAAGGTAAAAGCCCCAAATCGAGGGGTGAGCATCTACTTTTTGCAAGGCTCTCCAGAACCTGCCTCTCAATGTCGACCAGTCTTTGCCTAATCAGCCTAAAAGCTGACTTTTCCGTGTGCGGAGATAGGGTAGCCGTGTTAGTCTGTCTGTAGCAGTAGAAAAGAGCAAGAGTCCAGGAGCACCTTAAAGACGAACAAAGTTTGTGGCAGGGGAGGAGCTTTCGTGAGTCACTCCTCACTTCTTCAGATACCAGATATCAGATACAGTATACCCAGTCTTGAGGAGCTGCGGTGGCTTAAGTGGTTAAGACACTGAACTGCAGGCTGTGGAAGGTCGGTAGTTCAACAGTTCGAGACCCGAGTGTGCCGCAAGACGGAGTGAGCTCCCATCTCTCGGAGTCACGGAGAACATGGGGAAGGCCCTCCACTTCCTCTTGCAGGCCCAACGGTGGAGTTTTAAGAGATAATTGAGAGAAGTGGAGCAGCCTGGAAGGACCAGCGTGGGAAACGCCACCGCCTCTCCCTCCGCCCCCGCGCCCTCTCTCCTCCTATTCTCTACTCCCAGCATTGAATGTTCAACACCAGCCTTGCCTTGCTTTCGGGGGAGGAAGATGCTGCCTGGGCTCAGGAGAGTGAGCCCCACGTTTCATAAAAGTGAAGTTGTGGGAGGAGGGGGGGCGAGGAGAGTAGCCGAGAAGGGGGGGAACTCTCTGAAGTTTTGGCTCCAACCCCCTCCCCTCTCCGCCCCCCCCATGCAAGAAGGTGAAAGAAGGGAGGGGTCAATTTTTTTCTCCAAAAGGGGGGGTGGAAACTAGGCTGGCCGCTGCAGCAAAGCAACACAAACCACCATGCAGATTGTGTTATGGGCAGTGGGATTAAGCACGCCGTTCCTACA
Source organism: Gekko japonicus (assembly GCF_001447785.1). Lineage (NCBI taxonomy): Eukaryota > Metazoa > Chordata > Lepidosauria > Squamata > Gekkonidae > Gekko > Gekko japonicus. Next base: position 150,201 of record NW_015161981.1, on the reverse strand, counting down.
AGACTCCTTGAATGTATGTAGCCGGTGTAACAGCAAGGATTCAGGGTTGCATTTGAAACAAGGTAAAAATGCTGTGCGTGGTAATGTCTGCAGAGAAGGCGGCGGCGGGGGAGGGCAGAATGGAGAAAGGGCTTTGGAGACACCAGATAGACACAACTGGGGCTGAAGCCTTCCTCACCCCTCAGCAACAAGTCATTTTTAAAGTAAATGGACACAACACATCTGACATCCCATTTCTGTTGGGTGAAACTTTTAGGAACAGGACGTTGTACCAGTGTTGGGTGAAGGTGAAGCTGATCCTGTAATGGCATTTTGTTTTGAACAATCGCGCCCCTTCCCTCCCTCCCTCACGTCACCGGCAGCGACTGGAGGCGGTCGAAGAGACTCGGCCCCGCTGCCTGCTCTGCCAGACCCCTGCTCGGGATGGCTGGAGACGCTGCACACTTAAGCGTGTGTCTTTTGTTGTTCACCATCATATGTGGTGTGAGCACCTGCACGGACCGGTTGTGACTGGGTGCGTAAGTCACAGTGTGTGTGTTCCTTTCTCAGCCCCCAACCACCTCCTCCACCCCCTTTCCAAGTGCACCACACAATAGCCCTTGCTCACTTCCTCTCGGTGCTTCTTTGCTCGCAAGAGCAGCCTTCCTTTGGACCCAAAATCTGGGGAGGGAGAGAGGGGAACTGCACTGTGCCAGCAGCAGGATGCGCCTGGGCGCAGAAGGTGATGGCGGCGAGGTTTTCAGCCCCTCCCTCAGCGGCTGTGCTGATGCTTCTGGCGTATTTACCGGCGTATAAGATGACCCCCCACTTCTGAGAAGATTTCCCTGGGTTAAAAAGTCATCTTATACACCGGAAAATATGGTAATTTTATCTCTCCTTACAAAGGTAAAGCTTTGTATAGCTGTTAAATGGAAAAAATAAAAACTACATTGACTCACAGATTGGTTTCAGAGAATATAGAAGATTGTTCTGAAGTGATAAAAGTGAAAAGTGTCTTGACTGGACGTGAATCAGGTCAAGGCAATCTTCCTGGAAAATCTCATTAATTCGAGTGGCCTTATGCATGAGTAAACACAGGCAGGATTACAGCCCAGATGAATGCATGCACTTATGTTATGAAATGTAGTTCAATTCAGTACCTTTATTGGCAACAAAATCCCCATCAGAGGATTTTACCTTATGCTCCTGAATCCTCATAGCAATTAGAAGATACCTTGCTACTAAACAAGTAATATAAGGGTGTCGGTCTGACAGAAGATATAAAACAAACTTCTCATCAGGATATCCATGAAAGTTGTACAGAAGAGGACTAATTTAAAAATCCTGCATAGAAGTCACAATAAAGGAAAACATGGGATATGGATTCAAGACTTCTGACTCTACATGGACAAAGTCTTTCATGAGAAGGAATATTTGCAAATCTTCCAAACAGAACCACTGTGGGGAGAGCATTAAATCTTGTGAGCATAAAAGCTCAATGTAATTGAAGAGATGTTAAGTATGAAAATAGTATGCTAGGACCCCATGATCGGGTGTGATACCAAACTCCAGTGTGGAGCATGTCCTGTTTGGTTAAGAGCAGAGAGTTTATTTTTCAATATCCAAAAGTCTCTGTTTCAATTATCTAAAAGCTTGAGAGTCTTCTAACATAGAGAGAGTGATACCAATAGCCTGTATTTTCCTCAAAATTGAACATGACCACTTAGGGAAGAATCAGACAGCATGTACAGAAAATAGCTAGGGTATAATGGAGGTGTAGCCAAAATTTCAGGGTTAGGATCTAAGCTCTGATCTCTTAAAGGCTATGACCTGTCTCCAAACACATGGTCGCATAGCTTACACAGTTTGAGATCCTCAACATATGGTGCATAAACATCACCTGAATTTGCTGAACACATTGGTTGAAAGTGCTAATCCAAATGGCAATCTGGTAAAGTAATTGGGATACTGATTTAGCACTGAAAACACAGATGGCCGCAGGTACATATTGGCCACCCTTCATATAAAAGAAATGTGCAACAGCAGACATACTGCACTTGGCCAAATTAACTGCTTGTTTCTTCTGTGATGTCCAACTATTATTATACTGAAAATTTACTCCCAAATATTTAAGTGTTTTACTTGTTCAGTGTTGTTACCTTTATGTGCCAAAATATCTCCAAGACCTTGAAAACACCATGGTTTTTGATTTCTCAGAATTAACAGAAAATGGGTTGGTCTTATGATAGGATACAAATGCAAGTAAAAGGTACTTAAGACCCTTCTGGGAGCAAGATAGCATTACTGCATCATCCACATATAGTAATAAGAAGACAGAATGAGGACCAAGTTTAGGAAAGTGTCCATCCACCACTTGCAGAGCAGAAACTAGGTAATTCATAAATAAGCTGAATAAATAAGGAGCCAAAATGGGGGGGAGTGGCAGCAACCAACTTCCGCGTTAGCAGCCGGTGTCCAGAGCTCGCTGCCTGGCTGCTCAAATGTGATTATTTTTACTCTTCCCAAAGCAAATAAACATATTGTGAATGATGGCACCTAAAGCTGGCAAGAAGGGGAAAAACAAGCAGGAAAGTGGGCTGCGTCTAACAGAGTTCTTTTCAACTACAGAGTTCTTTCCACCTCGACGGCAACACTAGGGAGGGGTGAACAAATGGCTGAAGAGACCCCACTCACTGCAAATTTTCTGATGCATGCATTAACCAAACAACGTCAGGAGTTGAGAAACGATATCACAGAAATGCTCGAGCCAGCATTCCAACGCATGGACGAATTAGAAGAGCTCCAAAAGCAAACAAACCATAAAGCAGACATGGCTCTTCTTAAAGCTACACAGCTTGAAAGGCAATTATCTACGAAAACTGCAGATGCCTGGGCCAGGAAGCGTATCCTGTCTCTGGATCATCACAGCCGTGAGCTTTCTTTGAAGTTCAGGGGGTTTGGAGCAAATGCTGAAGCTGAAACAGCTGAATATAAATATAAAAATAAATAAGGAGCCAAAATGCATCCTTATTTGACTCCCAGATTAGATGGAATTTTATGTGTTAAATTACTCAATGGACTATATAAACTTCGACAGCTAGTAGAAGAATGCAATTTGTGATTAAGGAAAAGTTAAACTTATCCTTGATGAAATTTAATGTTTAATTAATTAATTGAAAGTTGAAAAGACTCCAGGCCCCAATGATGGTATTGGGGTTTGTTTGTTTGTTTTCCTTCAAAAATGTGTTTCCATATAGTGACATTTAAATTTGCAGTAAGGGCAAGCTGGCAAAGAATAGAATTAGTTTTTGCAAATGATCTAACTGGCCCACAGAATTGACATGTTGAGTTTATTTATCCTTCAGTAGCAGGAAGGACTCCAATGCCAGTCAGGCTCATAGGAATACTAGAGATACAAAGTTCTTCAGCTGGGCTAGTCGAAAATGTGGGCCAGATTTGCCTCTCACTCTTTCTAGACCCTGGAATTTTTCTTACATTCTTGTCCAAGTGATTGGATAATGTAAGGCAAAGCAAGTCAATCTAAAACAGTGGTGTCGAACATGCGTCCTGGGGGCTGGATCAGGCCCCCAGAGGGCTTCTATCAGGCCCACAGTGGAACTGACTGTCTTCTGTTTCTTCTTCCAGTTCTGCTGCTGTTGCGTCATCGTAGGTTTGCAGCTTACCGATACACACCTGAACAGCATACTCAAGATTGCAACAGCACAGACATTTTGATGCTATAATTCAGAGCAAGAGATGTCAGTTATCAGACACTATTAAATAAACAAAATATTGCAAGAGTGCTAATGTTTTAAGCACATTTTTATTTTAAGTAAAAAAAACCCCTTTGTGTTTTTGTCCTTTATAAAGTTTATATCTCCGCTACCTGGCATTACATTTTATGGCACACATGACTCAAACCAACAAGGTCTCATTTATGTCAGATCCGGCCCTCATAACACATGAGTTTGACACCCCTGATCTAAAGGATCTAACTTAGCCTTTCAATGAACCCCCTAGCTAGAGTAGGAAACAAATGTCACAAGATGAGCAATAAACCAGCATTCTAAGCATTGGCCTAGGAGACCTTTGGCTCATGGACTTTATCAGAAAGTCGTCCCAACCACTCCAGTAAGTGCCACCATGAAAAACCCTACAGAACAAAGGCTTCAGTACGAACTGTGTCTTCAACACGAACTGTGTAATAGTATAGGGTAGTTGACTGACAACAAATGCTTTTTCTAGGCTACTCAACTGAAATCACACCTGTTTTGTTGTGGGATGTAAACAATCCAACAACAAGTTTATGATACTGCCTGATGGACCAGCAGATCCTAATGTCACAACAAAAACTGGAGCCTGCCTATCTAGGAATACATTCTGTCCTCTAGTTTCTCTATGACAGCTGCAACAAGGGTTGGAGTACTAGTATGCTGAGGAGATTGCAGTAGTCTATAGTATTTTTAACCAAATCATGAATAATATAACCAAAAGATGCTCACAGACTCCTCTGCTACCAAATGTCTCCTTTAAATGTCAACATTCCATTTACCAGCAAGACACATAGTGATCTCAACTGTACTTTCTTTTACTTCCCTCGTATTACTGCACATTAAATGATTATTTAATATTCATTTGTTTTTGAGTTCTTTATGGTTTATTTCATTTACATATTTCTTGATGTAATGCCAGAACACACAGAAGCAGATTGTGCAGCCTGGGGAGCAGAAATTGATCTCACAGTTTCATACCTCCTTTCTCCTCCAGCCTTAATAAGCCCACACACATGAGGAACGATTTGTGACTGCAGCATTCTTTTAACCAAATGCATATTAAAGAGATTGAATAGTGAAATAAATGCATATTCAAATGCATGTGTATGGGTGAAATGCTGGAAGAAAACTAGAAATTCTGAAGAGTTGATAATAGGGTTGGATGGAATGGAACCAGAGGAATTTCCTCATCCCTAAATCATCTTTTGTGTGTGTGGGGGGGGGGGGAGATTCCCCATTATTTACTAAATTTGCATCCCACCTTCCCATTAATGCATCAAAGTAGGTAACAGTGATCTACATTGCATCAGCACAAAAAGAAACCTGGAGGCAGACACTTCTCTTTCCTGTGGGCAACTTACAGTATCCAGTGGGTGCAATAATGGAGATCTGCCTTTGAGATTTTTTCTATCAAGAAGATGTTCTCTCTGCTGTCAGTAAGGATGACCAGTAGGGGCTTTATTTGAGTTCCCCTGCTGTGGCTGGGGTTTAGACCGATGCTGCCTTGGCAGGCTCCGGGAATGGGGGATCACCAAGAAGGAACCACATGGTTGGATGCTGACCGCATGGTCCGGTGCAAGGCAAGGTCTCACAGAGCCAGTCTGGTGTAGTGGTTAAGAGCACAGACTCTAATCTGGGAGAACCGGGTTTGATTCCCACTTCCTCACATGCAGCTCCTGGTGTGACGTTGTGTCAGTCACAAGTTCTCTCAGAGCTCTTCTCTCAAGAGCAGTCCTCGAAAGAGCTCTCTCAGCCCCACCTACCTCACAGGGTGTCTGTTGTGGGGAGGGGGAGGGAAAGGAGATTGTAAGCCACTCTGAGACTCTGAATGAAGGATGGGGTATAAATCCAGTCTCCTCCTCCTCCTCCTCCTCCTCCTCCTCTTCTTCTACACCAGTTTGGTGTAGTGGTTAAGTACACCGACTCTAATCTGGGAGAACTGGGTTTGATTACCCACTCCTCCACTTGCAGTTGCTGGATGACCTTGGGCAAGCCATAGTTCTGTCAGAGCTGCTCTTGAAAGAGCAGTTCTCTCAGAGCTCTCTCAGCCTCACCTACCTCACAGAGTGTCTGTTGTGTGGAGGGGAAGGGGAAGGAGTTTGTAAGCCGCTCTGAAACTCTGAGTGAAGGATGGGGTATAAATCCAATCTCCTCCTCCTCCTCCTCCTCCTCCTCCACCTTCTGCCTTAAATCTAACACCTCTTTCACAGCACGTTACATTGCAACCAGTAACAATATTTACAACACATTGCCTTGATTTCGGGAAGGAGTGGTTTCATACATTGGCCCCGGATGTGAACCAACTCCCAAACCACTTCCTGTGGAACTATGGTCACTTGGCACTGTCTGATTACCCAGGAAGTTTTCAGCTTCATTGCCCCCTCTACCTGCTGGTCCCATTCTTGCTCTGCTTCTAAGTTCTTATCTTTTGTGGATTCTATTGGCTTTGAGGTGTCCTGGAAGGCTTCAGAGGCTCTGGTCCTGTGGTATCTGGCGCACTTGAGGGAAAGGGATCTTTCCACCAGGACCAGAAGGATCTCCTTGGCAGCCATTTTCTTTTACAGCAAGGCCTTCAGATTCCCCGATCCTTACAACTCCTTCCTGGCCGACTGAGCCATTGAGGGGTGGAGCAGGGTTTCGCCTCCTGATCCTGGTGCCCAGAAGCCCATCAAAATCAACATTTTGTCAGATATGATTCAGCAGCTCCCACAGACCTGCTTTTGGTCTTCAAGGCCACCTTTTCCTGTATGGCTTTTATGCTAGCCTTTTTGGGCCCTTTTCATAGCAGCATGCTTCTCACTGCTTCACACCAGGACCATTCCGAGTGGACCCTATCACACCAGAATGTCAACATCCAGGGCAACGAGTTGAACGTCTGCCTGCGGTGGTCCAAGACCAACTAGTGAGGGCAGGGTTTGCAGATCTTCCTTCATTCTGCACCCTTAGGCCAACCCTACCTGGACCACTTCATTCATGATTATATCTGGATCAGGCCATCCTGACCTACATGCACCCTCATGCATGCTAATAGGTCCTGCCTCTTGAGGTTCCAGTTTGTCAGCATCATGTGCACTTACATCATGGCCCTGGGGCATTCTCCCTTGGAGTTTGGCGTGCACTCTTTTTGTGTTGATGCCACTATGGCGGCCTTGGCTTTAGGTTTCCCAGCAGATCGCATTCATGCAATCAGCCAATTGTGATTATCAGCATACCGGTCTTACATACGCCCTCAGCTCAGTTAGGTTGCTAATGTTTGTCTTTCAGCCCTTTCAGGTCTTATCAAATCAGTGTGGATTATGGGCTACAGCATTGTCTACTGGGCTGGGACATATGCCTCATCATCTCGATAGGGGAAAGCCCTGGGACTTGGCAAACATCTTCAGATCACCTAGTTGGGACCTTGGGGAATGCACTGGCCTTCTCTCCTTGCCCCGGTTTCTTGCCATGTCTCATGCTTTGGACCTCCAGGCAACTAGGTCATCCAACTTGGGGGAAATGGCCTCCCTCCCAGGGGTTGTGCTGTCACACTGTACAGCAGTGGACTTGGAAACTATCCACTCCTGGCTTACTGACACCTGCCTTACTGACACCTGCCTCTTGAACATTGCAAGTGGTGTGGAGCTATATCTTCAGATTAGGTGGACTTGGCTAGGAGGAAAACATGCAAGGGTACCTTGTGAGCCACCCTGTCTCTCTGCTCATGTCAAATTGTGGGGCTTAGCTACTGGGTGACTTGGCTCAGTGGGGACCCATGTTTTATACCCTCCTAATTGTGAACTTCTCTCCCTGCTGGGATTTGGGTGTTAGATGGACTCAGGGCTCTGAGCCAACCATGTGTCTCTACTTGTGCCAGGTGCCTTGGCTGATGACCTACATTTTATACCTTCTTTATTATGAACTCCTTTCCCATGATGGGGTTTGGGTGTTAGGTGGACTCAGGGCTCATGGCCACACAAGAGAAGTCCAGCCAGAAGACAGCCTTGCATGACCAATACTCCAGGGGATCAGCTTTGGCAGTCTCATGGGTCTTGATGAGGTACTTCTTCACCATCACCTCTGCCAAATCCTCTGCCATTACACACTTGGCAACCCCACCATTGCTGACCTCCCAGCTCACTACTGACAACCAGTAGTGGGGCATCTCCCTACTTGGGCTCTTTGAGGCAGAGGTTCTGGGCTGCAGCTCCTCCTTCTCCTCCCCAGCCTCTTCCACCCACAGTTCCTTCTGATCACATCTGTTGGCCTGTAGCCTCTGTACTTCTTTGCAGAGCTCACACTTCTGTTGCAAGAGCTCTGCATTCAGAAGAGCAATGCTGCCTTTTATCTGGGGGTTACAGGCAATAGGCTAGCTTGTACTCCCCCTTCTTGCAGAGAGGATGCAACCTGGTAGTGATTGGCCACCTGCAACCTCCCTGCCAAGGTTCTGACCCATGGGAGAAAAGCCGGCTCCAGTGTGGCCGGTGCCCAGTCCAGCCCTCAAATCAGGGGGATGACTTGCCCCAGGCTGGCCACATGAGTGCACTGCACATCAGTGGTGTCCTGGAAGTACTCGAGAACACGCACCATTTGGGAGAAGGTCAGCCAGTCATTGGAGCTGATCCTGAGCTCCTCTTCCCCATCAGGATGGTCATGGAGGAGATGACATCCTACACAGCACTCTTCTGCTCCACCAAACGAGCAATTATGGCATAGCTGGAGTTCCTTATCCACCTCCCCTGCCTGTCATACAGAATTCAGGTAGTTATGGTGCTGCACCAGAAGTGGGTGGCTAGGCACTGGCATGTCTCGAGCAAGGACTGCAACTCGAGAGGGCAGCATCCCAGGTGGCCTTGACAATACTCCCCAGCCCCAGAGCATCCTTCACTACCAGCTAAAGTGAGTGCACCAGGCAGACAATGCCCCTGAGGCACACACACTTCATCTCTGCCAACATGCTGGTGCCAACATCCATGACCATGTAGCCACAGATGCTGCTGCTACCACCCACCCACTCCCTCAGGCTTCTCTGTATCACATGGTGGGAATGTTTTGCACTGTGTGGTCTGCATCTATCACCTGCACATGGAGCAGAATCACTTTGTAGTCTGGTGACAGGATTGTCCTCTCCTGGGGCCTGGGCTGTATCCCAATAGCCCTGCTGGCTGTTCTAGAGGTCTGCCGTGAAGTGCACAGTCCTGCCTTGTGCTCTGGAGAGCTGAGACTTGACCATCACTGCTACAGACAGTGAAAGGCTACATCCTCCAGAAGGGAGAAGGGTTGGCTATCCACAGCAATCATCTTGCCGACGATGAGGTGAGTGACTGCTTCCTGGGCCCTCAACATAGCCCTTTTGATCTCTTGGCCCTCTACATAGCCTACTTTGATGTCCCACCCATGACAGCCCGAATGCAAGGAGTCTTCTTTGGAGGGGCCTCCTGCTCCCTCTCCACTTCTCCCAGCTGAGAGGGAGTGAGCCTCTTCTTCCTCTCAATGGCCGCCACTCATTCCTTCTTTTGCAAAATAGTTGGGTACACCCTTTAGGGGTGCCTGAGGAGGCTGGAGGAAGTGTTGGGGTGGGCTTATGCCCCTCCAGACATGGGTGTGGCACACTTGGCACTCTGCCAACACAGGGGTCACTGGGGAAGGTCCATAAATGTCTCCAAACTGTGGCCCCAGGATTGGAGAAGTTGGGAGGCACAGCTGCTTTCTGGCACTGGGTTGGAGGAACTATGGAGGGGTGTACTCAAGTCAAAAGCAGCAGCAGGGAGTTGGCATGTGGAAGGGGAGGATGCTTCCCCCCGCCCACTGAATCACTCCTGTCAGAGTCTTCCTCTAAAGAGAGTGTTAGCTACTGCTGGTGTCTCTGGGCAGTGCTAACAACTCTTTTCCTCTATGGAGAGCCCTAGAAACAGATCAGGGGCAGGAGGATCTGAGGCCACTGGTGATGCCCTGCTAGGGCTCAGTTCCAGTGGCCTGGCAGGATGGGTTTGGTGCCCAGGGGTGGGGGCCTGTGGTATGCAGTGGGTGAAGGACTTCTTTCGCCCATGATGAGCACCCTTCACATCCACTTTCACTCTCACAGCACACAGAGGTGTTCATACTCAGGAGGGATGGGAGGGTATAAATGTGGAAGACCCTTTTTGGATGGTCTGTAAATGGGACACCAGAAATGTAATCGACTCCCAACTTGGAAATATTGTAGTAGTCCTAACATCCAATATGGTTGCAACCTTAGAAGCACAACTATTACTTAGAAACTATGAAGGACTGCACTTCTAAAAGCTTAGAAGTGCTGGTTAAACAGATATAGGACTGTGAAGGGTTAATTCTTCACAGAAACAGAGAGCCTTGAGTGACAGGCTGCTCCAAGGAATCTGATTGGTTAGCATTAGCTGAACAGAAAAAGACTAGAGAGCTGAATGCTGAGGAGAAATTAAGTCTGATTTCAGCCCTTGCTGAGAAGAATGGAGTACTGACAGTGTCTGAATTCAGCCCTGACTGAGAGCAGTTTAACACAGATGAACCAGGAAGGTTGGCAAGGAAGTGTGGGTAGTTAGGCAAAGACTCCTATTCAGGCCAAGGAAAGGGACTAGATTGTCTAGTGAGAGAAGAAGTTCCCTACCCAGTCAAAACAGGGAGACAGCTATGAGGAATGGAGAGATCACTGGTGTGGTGTGGTTTGAGACTGCCTTGTGAAATGTTAAGAGTCAGTTAAAACTCAAGAAGAGTACTGGTGTGTTTAGAGAAGGGGTTTGGGTACTGGATATAGTGTCCCAGCCTTTTGAAAACCACAAGAGTAAATGAATACTCAAAGAAAGTGTACTACAGTGTTTGGGAAACACTGGAACAAAAGCCTCTCATCATAAAGATTTTAATAGCTGTAAATAGCTTAAGAAACTCTCATTAGCCTGAAACGTATGAACTGTAGTCTCTACATCTACTGATTTTACCTCAGAGTTATTTATTCAAGATACCCCAGAAATTTCACCCCTGATTTCACCTGACCTTTTCCTTTCTATGTTGAATAAAATATTTTGTTATATTTGAACTTCTAAAAGCTTTGAGTGCCATTTCAGCTGTTTAACTTAAAGGGGGCTCTTGACTCTTCCTTCAGGTCCCTGGGCTGAGCTAACAGTAAAATATCATACTGCGACAGGGTAGGACAGCCAGAGTTCTTCACTTATATGCAGATTAGACTAAGGATGTCCAAGTTACATCCACCCAAAGAAGGTACCCCCAATCCTTCATTGTTCCCAATGGAGGAAAAGACAGCAAAAAAAAAAAAAAAGCAAGGGTGATAGAAGCCTAGCAGAACAGAATCAAAGTCCCTGAGAATCTCTGCAGAAGAAACTGAAGGTGGGGGGGCATTTTTGCAAGACCAGCAGAACCAGTGCCACTGTGGCACTGTAAACCCAACAGGACTAAGTTCATGCCAGGAAGTGCTTTTGGGGAAAATGTCAGGTACAGGTTCAAAAGTGTACAGAATGGACCCCTGCAAGCTACACACACTAAACACACAGGAAACCTCACCCTGTCACCCTCTCCTCTGTAATCTCCCTGAGTTGGGGAAAGATTACATTTCTGGGGTCCCAGTTGCAGACCCTCCCAATGTCCTAGCTTTTTTTGCTTTCCCCCTCCACTGGAAACAGTGGAGGATGGGGTACCTTCTTTGGGGGGATGTAATATGGACCCCCTAAATCCAATCTGCACATAACTTGGATAACATGTAAAGGAGCATCACTGGGAGGTCCCCAACAAGGTTGATGCCCCTAGCTTGCACAGGGTCCATTCTATACACTCCTGAACCTCCTGAACCTGCACCATTCATTTCTCCAGAAACCACTTCCCTGGGTGCACTTTCACTGCGGGGCTGTAATTCAGACCCTGTAAATCCAATCCTCACCAAACTTGGGAGGCAGGTAGAAGAGAGTCAGCCAGAAATCCCCTGCAAGTTTGCTTTCTCTAGCATGCTGGGAGGGGGGCATTCTATCGCATCACGAACCTCACAAACTGACCAGTTTGTCTAGTGTGAAAAAGTTTGAGATGGTCCCTGGTTCATGAACCATGCATGCCACAAACCATAAACTGAAATGACCCAAATTTTCCCAGTTTGTGCCCATCCCTAGTTGTGAGGAGGAGGGGGTGCAGTTTATTGCATTTTGTATGTATTAAATTTTCATTTGTAAATCACCTTGAACCAGGAAAATAGGTGGGGGTATAAATATTTTAATAAATCAGTGTCCTCTTTCACAATCACTTTTTGGTGCAGAGCTGTATCACAAGATCATAACATGTTAGATAGGGCAGTGGACTTTAATGTTATTATGGCATGCTCCCCAAAAGGTACAGCCACAGGAATGGCCAGTGGGCACTGAGAAAAACTGAAAAGCCACAAGTCCATATCTTCATCACACCTCAATACATAGACTTGTTTGCCTCAGTGGAGATGCACTAATAAAACACTGCTTTTCCTCATCCTCTCCATAAAAGAGTGTTCAATCCACTGAAGAAAGGAAATATGGTATGTTTAGCCTGGAGAGGAGGCAACTGAGAAGTGATATGATTACTATCTTCAAGTACTTGAAGGGCTGTCATATAGTGGATGGGTGAGGAAGCAGTTTTTTCTCCTGGCCAGTTTGGTGGAGATCCTGGAGGATTTTTTTCATCTTCTGGGCATGGAACAGCGGTCACTTGGTGTCGGGGAGAAGTGTTTGTGAATTTCCTGCATTGTGCAGGGGTTGGACTAGATGATCCTGGAGGTCCCTTCCAATTCTGTGATTGATTCTATTAATTCTTATTCTCAGTGGCTCCATTTTGGGGGCAGTCAACCCAGCTTTTATGGAATTCAGCTAGAGAGAGAGAAGATAGACCAGAACAAGATTATGCCTAGCATAAGCCTAGGAAGTACAAATCTAGTGGAATGACAGGCTTTCCTACCCTTGTCAAGTTTATGCTCTTTTATAGATAAAATTTAATTGTTGGGGTTTTCTCCAGAAATTATGGGCTTCTAACACTAGAAGCTTTTCTGCATTCCAAGTGCAATCTGTGAGCTGAAGGGAGCTTTGGAGCCTTTCTGCATGTGTTTCTGCCTGCTGACCAAGAGGAGCTGCTATCCATCCCATTTCAGAGCCACTGAGAACATAAATTCACAGGTAAGAGCAGTTCCCTTTGCAAAATACAGGCTATAATTAGAATAAAACTGAGCATACAAATTGTCTTCTTTCTGGATCTCATCTTTTATTGTTGTGGAAACTTTTGGAATAAAAAGTTGGGAGGCAGTATGGAACAAATCTGTACATCAGTCACCTTTGCCAACTATATTCCAGCAAAGCCAGCTGTGCTGTACAGTTCTGCACAAACCATAGAACATAAAAACTATCACTTCTATACATTTTGTGCCATCGTTGTGAGGTGCAGCCTAAAATATGTCATGCTATAACAGATCTGTCTTGGATGGCACTTTAAATATTCCTAGGGATGCGAATTTTTAATAAGTACCTGCAGTTTTTAGTTCTCACTGTTCCTGCAGAGGGAATTAAAAGTTGATAAAAGAATAAAGACAAAGTTAAAGGAAGACATTGCATTAGCCTGCTATTTCTTTTGGGTTACCAGTGGAAAGCTTGGCTCAACCTTTTGTCATCTGCACCCAGCAGGAAAGTATAGGAACAGACTGTAATCTGATGACAGGCCTTGTGGAGTTAATTTATTGGCATGGAACCATGCTGGGAAATGCTAGACAATTACCCCGCTGTTTCACCCATCCTGTTGACTTCTGGATAGCTCATTTTTATCTTTCCTCCAATTTGGGTACAGAGGATTTGTGTTCTGCCATGAGATCCTGGCTCTGAAGTTGGAAACCTCAATTCTTTGGTTGCATCATCTGTAAACAAATGTAGACCCTTATTGTAAGACAAAGTGCTCATTTTCTCTCCCATCACAATTTGAGGCACATACCAGCAACCCAATAAGGATGCATCTCATTGAATTACAATTTCTTTCTGGGTTCATGTTAGTGAGACTATTGTCAGAACTAAACATCTAATGGGAAAAGAACAAGTAATTCATAATGAGTAAAGAGAGCCTGGGGGTTGGGGCTCAGAGGTTAAGATGCTGAACTGCAGACTGGAAAGACAGACGGTAGTTCAGCAGTTAGAGACCCAAGTGCTGTGTGATGAAGTGAGCTCCCGTCTCTGGCCCCAGCTCCTGCCAGCCTAGCAGTTTGAAAGCAAGAAATTGCAAGTAGATAAATAGGTACTACTTCAGTGGGAAGGTAACAGCGTTCCGTGTGCCTTGGCATTTAGTTATGCCAGCCACATGATCACGGAGAAGTCTTTTGACTGTGCTGGCTCTTCTGCTTGGAAACAGAGATGAGCACCACCCCCTAGAGTCGGATTCAACTGGCTTTCTTGCAAGGGAAACCTTAAAGAGAGCATAATATGATCTTGAGCAAACCAAATATTTGAGCCAATTTGGTGTAGTGGTTAAGTGCATGGACTCTAATCTGGGAGAACCGGGTTTGATTCCCCACTCCTCCACTTGCACCTGCTGGATGACCTTGGGCAAGCCATAGTTCTGGCACAGCTGTTCTTGAAAAAGAGCAGTTTCTGTCAGAGCTCTCTCAACCCCACCTACCTCACAGGGTGTCTGTTGTGGGGAGGGGAAAGGAAAGGAGTTTGTAAGCCGCTCTGAGACTCCTTTGGGTAGTGAAGGGCAGGGTATAAATCCAATCTCTTCTCTTCTTCTTCATTGAGTGGGTCCAGAAAAGTTTTTTGTTTGTTTTTGTTTTGTTTATGATGTTCAAAATCCAGACTTCCTAAAAATTAAAAACTGCCAAAAATATACAACTTAAGTCTTGCTGAATCAGACCAAGGTATATCTTGGATTCTGTTTCCTATGGAAGCCAGCAGTATGCCTTTTGGTGGAGAGGATGAGAAGGATGCTCTCTAGACATAGCAGTGACTAATAATAACAAAGTTGGAAGCATGATCTACTGGGAGATGTACTACTGTTGTTGTTGTTCAGTCGCACAGTCGAGTCCGACTCTTCGCGACCCCATGGACTAGATCCCGCCAGGCCCTCCTGTCTTCCGCTGTCCTCTGACGTTTGCTCAGTTTCATGTTCGTTGCATCGATGACACTTCCAGCCATCTCATCCTTTGGCGTCCCCGTCTTCTTTGACCTTCAATCTTTCCCAGCATCAGGGTCTTCTCCAGTGAGTGCTCCCTTCTCATTTGGTGGCCAAAGATGTACTATAGATGTACTATAGTAGGACAGGAAACAGGGAGCAGAAGGGTGAAAATTTGGCCTGGGCTTAATCTGTCTAATATAATGATGCAGCAGTCTTTTTTGTTTAAAATCTACAACCGAGGTCCTCAACCTTTCTGAGCCTGTGGGCACATTTGGAATTTTGACATAGAGTGGTGGGCACAACTACAAAATGGCCACCATGGGAGGTGGAGCCACACATACAGAGGAAGCCCAAATGCAGAGGACAAGAGGAGCAATTTTTAAAAATACACTGGAAAAGAGAAGTGAGAGAAAGAACAGGAGCAACACTGTGGTGGTAGCTGCCATCAAAACTATGATTTTGTTGTGCCCCCCCACCAAGCTGGTTCTGGACTTTGACTCAGAAGCATCTGAGAAGGAGCCTGAGAAGCCAGACATGGCCTGAGGGAGAACAGAAAACTCTGAAAGACTCCATGCAGGACATATGCCCCTGGTTCATCTGCTCTAGAATTTGCCACTGAGGATCCTCCAGAACGTGCCTCTAAGAAGTCTGCAGTCCTCTGCCAGAACTTCCATCTGCCCCCCCCCCAGGTCCTGCGGCAACTAAAAACCAGTCCAGGACACAGACCACAAGTCCACCAGAATCTGCCTCCACTTGGCAGGAGTGGTGGAGGCAGAGGGCTCATGTCAGGTTAGCCCAGAGAAGATGCAGTGCCATGCTGGCGGCTTGTGCTCCACCTTCTGGGCCAGATCATGGTGGAAGTAATCCTTTGCAGGATTCTGGCTCCAATTACGTCTGGCAATCTGAGCCCCAGGTGCTGCTTTCAGAGCACTTGGAGCTACTGTCCTCTTAGCCTATTTAAGGATTGGACTGGGAGGGAAAGTTTGCTGGATCAACCAGTCCTCTAGGCACAATCCTGTGTTCCTGTTCTATCCCCTTTCCCCCAGCTCTGAGCAATGCCCAAGCCTTGCTATCTAGGCCCGAGGGAACTACCACTTAAGGTGACCTGACTGGCCCTGCCTGTAGAATGCAGAACAGATATTTTAATCTGCACAGCCAATCAGGTCCCTAGTTGCCAATCAGAAGTCCTACTGGATAGGAGCCCTACCTGACCTGCCCACTTTCAAAAATCACTTAATGGGTGCCAACAGGACACCATGCCACCTATGGGCACCAAATTGGGAACCCATAGTTTGGACTAGGAGGGAGACTCCATTTATATAGGTGTTTTATTTACTTACCTCATTTATAGCATTGTGACATTAAAAATTAGTGACCATCAACACATCTTGTGTCAAGAATTCCACAAATGGATTATGTGTTTTCTGAGAACAACTAATTCCTTTTGTCACTCCAGAACTTAATGTGCCTGTTTCCACCGGGTAACTTACATCACCCACAGAGCTCCAGTGTTTGATCCCAAGACAGTCAGTGCACAGCAAACAGTCTACAGAAACTAAGTAACAAAATTACCAGCTAGGGATGGTTAAGGTTATGAGATAAATTGCTTTTGTTAAGCAGTTAGATTTCTGAATGCTCTTGTTAAACATATATCATTTTGTATAGCAGCAATATGTAAAAAAATACACTCAGGCCCCTGCCACATGCAGGGGAAAAGGCGCGGCTTTTAAAAGCCGCGCCAATGTTGACACGGCGCGGCGGGATCTCACGGATCCCCCGGCCGCGCCGCCTTTTCTCCCCGGCGCGATCAAACGCCGGGGAGAAAACACGCCCTACTTGGGGGCCGGCCGAACTGCGCATGTCCGGGCATGCGCAGTTCGGATCCGGGCCGGGGTTGAGCCAGCGCAGGGAAGCGGCGGCGATCAAACGCCCCGTTGCCGCGCCGCTTCCCTTTAAACCACCTAGATAGGTGGTTTAATTTGCGCTGGCTTATCCCGGGAAAGGGACAGTTCGGCCACGGAAGCAAGACGCTTCCCAGATGTGGTGGTGTGATCGCGCCGGTTTGATCCGGCCCCGAACTGTCCCGCTCCCGGACCAAATAGCCGCGTGTGAACGGGACCTCAGTTACTTATTCACCATCTACTTGTTACAAACATAATCCCTCTCATGTCTCTCCATCCTTTACTTAATTTCATTCTTTCAGCACAGCCCTTCAGTCCTTTTCATGTCCCCTCCCCAACTTAATCTTCCTTGCCTTTTTCTACTTTGTTCTGTCAGTCACTCTCATGCTGAGTAAAGCGCAAGATGCTCCATTGTTCATTTCGCAGTCTGCCTTCTGAGGCCAGACTGAACATGCAGGTGACAGCCAGCCCAAACAGCAGCAACAACAAGTTAATTTAGATTAAAAGGAAAGGAAGAAAAATCACGGAGTGTGTCAAACAGTGGACTGTAGCATGTATAACTTTATTACCTCAGGTATTTTTTTCTCCAGTTCAAACATTTTGTCAGCATATAAATTACAATGTGTCCACCAGACCTAAAGCACTGTGCAGAATGTTGAGGGATAATTTGACACTAAGACCCTCAGGCTATCTGCTATCTCACTGTGTGTCATCATGTCTACTTCTGGTGTCTGGCTTGTGTTGAGGAAAAGAGCTTGTTAGAATCACAGACACAATTAATCATGCTGCTATTTTTGCTCAAGTAAGTACAGAATGCCGCTTTTAGTTCTGACTGACTGATAGTCCCTTTTTGAACATGAATGACTGTGATTTGGGCAGAAAACTCAGCAGATGGGGAAACCAAACTAGCCAAACACTAGTCTGGTGAAAACCAAGTCCACAGCCTTCCCCCCCCCCCCTTTTCCACCTTAGGGGACTGTTTTAACCAAAGCCTTGTGTTATTTTGGATATGCCATATCCTTCCCTCAGAGTCTTGCTGAGTTTGCCTAATTCCTGTTTCTTAAGGACTTGGGCCTCAATACAGCATACAGATTTTTGCCAAGTGTGCAGTTGTTGGACATTCCTTGTCTCCCATCAAGCTATTGATTTCTGAGTGGAATAACAGGTAGGGTGAAAGTAGGCAGGCAACAGTGAAGTTTTAAACAGTATTACACCCTTTGAAGCCCATTGAGTGAGAATTGCCTTGTTAATGTATTTTCAGAAATTTGTAAACCCTGGTTATTTTCTAATCTTTGCAACCTGATCACAAAGGGTACTTGAATCAACAACACTACTCATTTAACTAGTTTTAAGCTCAGAATATTCAACAGCCACTGACAATTGTGAATGATAGTAGTAATATTCACATATATTTTGACATGATTTCATCTATCTCTATCATGTGAGTCAAAATGAGGTTAAACACCTGGTGAAGGGATTGTAAGGAGCCCTTGGGCCATGCTGGCCAGACAGCAATAGCAATAAAGGAAAGTTGTTTCTCTGATCTCCTGTCTGGTCAGAGAAGCCAATGAGGAGATCAGTGTCAGGTGATTCCAGGGGCCAACTGGGAGAAAAGCTAATATTACAATGACACTGAGATGTTTTCCCAAAGCTCCCTGTTAGAAAACTAAACTGTATGAGATGGGCCTGACTGCTGGGTTAGCTATAACTATGGGAGAGAAATGTGTTTGGCTGGAACGGTATTGCTCTTGGCTGGCTATTTCTGTCACCACACTATTATATATCTGTATTTATTTCAATCATTTTTACCCCACCTTTCCACCTTACCTGACTCTCCAAAGCAATTTACAGCCAGTATTAAAAACACTAATCTGTAACAGTTTATTACCATAAAAACAAAGTAAGAGCAAAAATAAACCCCCACCACTAGCAAAAAAGAATCCTGAAAATAGCAGCCCAGTGGCAGGAAAGGCCTGAGTAAATTAAAAAAAAAAATTAGCTGTCACCCAGAGTAGAATCCTGATAATTACTTCTCAGAAGTGTATCCTAAAATATGGAGTCACCACAGAAAATTCCTTGTTTATGGTAGGCACCCATATCACTTCTGAAGGTGAGAATACCCAGAGCAGGGCAACAGTGCAGGGGTTAGAGCAGTGGTCCCTAACACGACAGCCATCGGGTTGTTTTGTGATGCCTACTTGCTTCTTGAGTCTTACAGATAAAATCCAAATTGTTTTCAGTGAAACAGAACAAAAAACCGGGAGTTTGGGGTCACTTCCTGACAGGCAGGTGACTGACTAGTAAAGCCCTGAGTTCACCCCTGCCAAGTACAGCACAGCTGTGCATTCATTAAAACTTAGAGAAAAGGTACAATAACAATATACTTGATATTTCAGCAAAAGATCTTAAGATGCAGGCAGGCTTGTATAGAAGTCGGTGATCCTTTAAGTATCACACTTCTAGGCCATTTAGGGCACTGCCAGTAAGAACCAGCACTTAGCATTGTGTTTGGAAACCAGTTTGCAGTTCCCAGAATCAGATCTGTGTCCAAAAGGCCTTAATGGACAAGAAATAAAAAGAAGAAGAAAATTAAATCAGGGGTTTGTTTTTGTTCAATGTCCACATAACATGATGCAAGAATAAGAAGTTCTTCACATATCGCACAACTTTTGTAGGTGTCGAGAATATGCAGCTGCTGTGTTGACTTTTTATTTACTTATTAGCTGTAGCTGCAAACAACTGAAGATAAAATGAAGTTATGATTCTCCAGCATTGGAGGAGATTATGAGATTTGTAAATAGACACAGGAGAGGAATTCTGTGCAGTGTGGGAGAAACAGCTGTGATGCATATAGCAAAGACCACCAGTAGGCCTTTGGAGGAAACTTCATTGGGAACTGAAGTGTAGGAGGATGACAGCTACAGGGGTGGGTCAGGGGCAGCAGTGGAAAATCTAAGTGAATAGAAACATGCTTCAGAGTTTTGCCATGCCCTCATTTCCTTGTGTAAGCTATCAGACTGCTTTTTTAATTTACAGCTTTTATATTTTCTATGTGCAAAATGTTAAGCATGAACTGTTTATCTAAAAAACATAAATAGTATGAATACTTTCCTGTGTTTCTATTTATTATATCTTTATATTGACATTCTGTTTTCATTCAGCTGTTTATATTCCTAAAACTTTTAGACCTCAATAGATGTCAGTCTAACCATGTAGAAAAATTCCTTTCATATATCAAGCCATTCTTGTCTACCAGGACATGAGGTGTTTTTCAGGAGGTGAGGGAATAACAACTGTAATCACTTGTAGATTATAATCTCCAACATAAAGGGAGCACTACTTGAATACTTGATTCAGGTTTTCCTTATTAATGCATCTTTATAAAAATATTCCATATTATGTGCTATAATCCCTTGTACCATGTAAAGACAGTCCATGCATAGATCCAGATTCCTACACAGGGATCACACTTTTGGATTTCCTCTGGACATGCCACTAGGCTGTTGCAGAAGGAAAAGACCAACATTCAGCAACAATGTGGGAAGCTGTTGTGGTGCTTGAACGTTATACATGCTCTGTGATATGGCTGATCGGCACTTGTTACACAAATCAGTCCATGAGACAAGTCTGTCATATCAAAATACCTTACATGTGGACATACTAAGCATATGTACTGTGGTCCAACTATCTACAAAATAGGAGGGCTTGTGTTGTGGTGTCTTTCCTGTATACCTGAATTTACCTGGATGCTTATGGGGAAAATGCCAGTTGGTGAACATCATACCAGTTATTGATTGGATAGCTAAATACTGGAGGTGCCCATTAGTGCATACTTGAAATAAAGAAAATGAAATTAACTTATACAGCAGTGGCATCTGAATACTTTGGCTGGTGTAGGAAGGGTGATTGATTTGACAAGGTTTCTTTCCTGACACAGTAAAGGACAAATGAACAAAGTTTGAGTCCAGTAGCACCTTTAAGACCAACAAAGTTTTATTCAAGTTATAAGATTCTGTGTGTACGCACACTTCTACAGATACAATAAAATGGAAATTACCAGTCTGTACATATAGGTAGAGCAATGAGTAGTAAATTAGCATACAGCATAATGAAGATGTTTATCAAATTCCAGCACCAAACAGGAATAACAAACTTAGTCTATATGGTTACCATTTGTTTGGGTTTAATTCTGGGGGGAATCATAGTGAAGGAAATAAATATGTCAAAATTGGAGATTGATGGGCAGATGTTTCTTTAATGATGAAATTAACTGAGATCCTGCCATTATGCTCCATCTTCTCCTCAAGCATGGAAGTGACCACACAGCATCTTCTTCTTTGAACTGGGTCGATTGGCTGTGTAGAGTTATCTCCCCTGTCCCCAAACCAGAAAAATACATTCCAGTCTACAATTCCAAATTATTACATTCTACTATTCATTATGCTACATTACAATGTTCTATTCTATTATTCCAAATAAAAAATAAAATAAAGAGGACACATGGCCCTTCTGGGGGACTGGTGAGAATACAGATGTAAGGGACGAATGAGGTTAGCATATGTAGTGAGATAAGAAACCAATTTCCATGGGGATTTCATTCTTCTGAGTGTTGTAATTACTTGCAACTCAGCAATTTCCCTTTGTAGTCTATTCATGAAGTTCTTTTGTAATAAAACAGCTACTTAAATGTCTTGGAAGGCTGATGTGTTCTCCTACAGGTTTCACAGTCTTGTGATTCTTGATGTCAGATTTGTGTCCATTTATCCTTTGGCATAGGGTTTGATCTTTTTGCCCTATGTAGAGAACTGAAGGGCATTGTTGGCATTTAATGGCATAGACAATGTTAGAAGATGAGCATGTGGATAAATCTGAAATGATGTAGTTGATGTTGATGTCCAGTGATGTGTTGTCTGGGTGTATGTGGCAACAAAGCTGGCATCTGGGCTTATTGCAGGCTCTGGTACCAGGGTCCATGTTCAAATTAGCGGAGCTGAGAAGCGGTGCAGAGCGATCCCTGGTGGCTGAGAGAGACATCGAGCACCGGGTGGCGACGGCAGCAGCGCCAGGACCCTGGAGGCGCACGACGAGTGACGCGGAGGCAGAAGGCGGGGCCAGATGGATGTAGCCGGCCGGAGCGTGCAGGAAGCCGTGCGCCGGGGAAGAACTGCCGTGGTTGCTGTGGTTGCCGGAGAAGGAAAAGATCGGGAGCCAGAGAGGACGCCACGCCAGCAGCCGAGGAACATCAAAAAGCCGATCCCGCTCAGAGACCCCTTCGGGGGTTAGGGCAGTATATCAAATCTAAGGTTAAATAAATAAAAATAAATAAATAAATAAATTAGATGTTGCATTATTTTGGGTGAGGAGTTGTTTGAGACTGGGGGGCTGTGTGTGTGTAAGAAAAGGTTTGCCCCCCCTCCAGTACATGAGGAAGAGAACTGTCATTATCCAGTAGAGGTTGTAAGTGACCACTAGTGGTGTTCTGTTACTGTCTATTCTGGGCCTGTCTTGCAACAGGTTTTCTCTGGGTACTATTCTGGCTTTGTTAATCTGTTTCCTGACTTCATCAGGTGAATACTTTAAGTCTAAAAAGGTTTGTTGTTGATCCCTCAGGTGAGCATCCCTGACTGTAGGATTGGAGCAGATGCAGCTATATCATAGAGCCTGGCTGTATGTCATAGAGCCTGGCTTATCATTTGGTATGGTAGCTGGAGGCATGTTGGTATGTGTGTCAGTCAGTAGGATTCTGGTATACACACCACCTTATACCTTGGTGTCAAATGCTGCTGACAAGTCCAATAAAGTCAGCAGCACAGACCTGCCCTTATCCAACTGATGGTGGAGGTTGTCCACTAGGGCTACTAGCACTGTCTCAGTTCCATACCTGGGCATGAAGCCAGACTGGAAGGAGTCGAGTCCCAATGTCTCATCTAAGAACCCTTAAAGCTGTCTTGCCACTTCCCTCTCACTCACCTTCCCAAGAGAAGAAAGATTTCATACTGGGTGGTAATTTGCTGGGTTCTCAGGATCCAAGGATGGTTTCTTAAGAAGGGGGGTAACAACATCCTCCTTCAAGGACCTACGGAAGCAACCCTGGCAGAGAGAAAGTTTAATAATCTCCCTCAGGGAGTTTCCAACCACTTCATTGCAGGATTTACCCAGCCATGAGGGACAGGGATCCAAGGGGCAAATTGTCGGCTTTACAGTTGATGGGATTGTGTCAACATCAGCAGATGTTTAAAAGTAAATAAGAAAGACAAGCAGACAGACAGTCCCCCTTTGACATCTGGGTATATGGACACCTGGGTATAATCAGGTCCCAGTAGGGCTGCTTTTAGGTGAGGAAAGAGAGATGCTTTCACAGAGTGATCTCCAATCCCTCCCGTGACTCCTTGGCAGGCTCTGCTTCTTTGGCTCCCCTGCCCCAGCACCATGATATGTTTGTGTGTTAAGTGCTGCTAAGTCACTTCCAGTTTATGGCAACCCTATGAATTAATGTCGTCCAAAATGTCCTTGTGTTAACAGCCTTGCTCAGGTCTTGCAAACTGAGGGCCATGGCTTCCTTGATTGAGTCAATCCATCTCATGTTGGGTCTTCCTCTTTTCCTGTAACCCTTGTCTTCTCATAATGTGACCAAAATACAACAGCCTCAATTTAGTCATTTTAGCTTCTAGGGAGAGTTCAGGCTTGATTTGATCTAGAAAACTCTCCTCCAACACCACATTTCAAAGGAATCTATTTTCTTCCTGTCAGCTTTCTTCATTGTCCAACTTCCACACCCATACATAGTAATGGGGGATATTACAACATGAATTAACTTGATTTTGGTCACCAGTGACACATCCTTACACTTAAGAATCATTTCTAGCCCCTTCCCATGGCTGCCTTTCCCAGCATCAGTCTCCTTCTGATTTATCGGTTGCAGACTCTCTTTTGGTTGATAATTGAGCCAAGGAATAGAAAATCTTTTAATTACCATTTTTTCATCATTAACTTTAAAGTTGTGTAATTCCCCAATAGTCATTACTTGATGTTCATCTGTAATCATGCTTTAGCATTTCCTGCTTTAACCTTCATCAGTAGTCATTTCAAGTCTTCCCTGTTTTATCAAATACAAGTAATGCCCTTACAGGTGTCCCCAACAATGCTATGACAGACCCATGCTTCTTCTTTACTGTGAGGCAGATTTTCCCATCCAGTCTCTTTCCCCACTCTTTTTGAGCAGCCCCTTAGTAGCATATTATAATAATAGAATTATAACTTTCTGAATGTCCCACCCTGTGATAGAGAAGTTATTTGGCTTTTGCCCAGGCCAGAGATTTATTACAGGAGCCCTCTTATAATTCCCTTTGTAAATGGCACTTGAAGTGAAGTTCAAACAGGAATATCGATTTTATTGAACAGGCACAGTTGGGTTAGGAACAGGCAGAGGACGAGAAAATGAAATGAATTTTGTTGTTTTGAACAGACAAAGGAGTATAGTTGAAGCTTATTTGCTTAGAGACTCAGTTTTTAACTGTGAGAGGTTTGTTTGTCTTGGAGATTTCTTTCAGCAACAATGTGTCTTAATACAGTTTCATATAACTACTGAAAGTTAGTACTTTTTCCTGTATTTAAATACCTCCTTTTGGGATTACAGCTTTCCCTTTGACTCTTGAGGAGTCTAAGACCATTTCCCTTGTCACACAAACCAGGGGTCGCTTCTGAGTTGAACCCACTGAATAACTGGGTAAGAAATACCCTTCTCTTTCTAGGAGAAATAATCCTTTTCTGTTTGGCTAGACTGGCAGTTTCAGTCTTTTCTTTCAGACCTAAACCCCAGTTCTGGAGACTGTGAATGAACAGAATTCAGCTAGGGCTGACACTTAGGCTTTAAGTTCTGATTTCTGAACTTTTCCTGAAATGTGATGGTACACAGTAAGGGCAAGGAGCTGTGTCCCTTCACTTCCCAAGTGAACTTGTCTGTTTCCCTCAGACCAACATACACATACCTCCTGACTGGCTACTGCCAAGCCAAAGTCGAAACAACAAGACTGACAGGACTTTTGAAAGCTCTCCTCAGCTGCCGCTGACCATTCAGATAGAAAGGTGTGGACACAGGCAGCAGCCTGTCCAGGTGGGTTTTTTTTCCCAAGAGGTGTTGGAATTCTCAAGAGGGAAATGAAGTTTTCAGTCTGTTTACTGAACACTCGTGAACTTTTAAACATTTAAAAAAGAATTTTGTTGCAGACGTTTTTGGAACTCAGTTCTGGCATGTTCCCCCAGAAAGAAAGCCCTGATGCCTGTCAATCAAACTGTGCTTTACAGTGAGGCATTGACCCCTAATCACCCAGTTCACTGCTTTTGATGCACTAAGCATCCTGGTTTTGGAAGCCAGTTTGTCACAGATGCCAGTCAGTGGACTTTGGGGTATATTTGCCCTAGGCTGAAACCTCTACTTCTATCCCCTCTGCCTTTTCTCCAGTGGGTGCAATTAAAGCATTTGCTTGCTCCTGCAATCAGACAGCTGGAATGGCTCTGGTGAGGAGTTATTCTGCTTATATAGAACGAGAGCATTCCCCAAGCTAGTGAGCCAGCAAAGTGATTAGTTTCTGTAACAGAAACAACAGTCAGGGACAACTCTACAGAATCAAAGTAAGCTAAGTTAGTGATCCCAAATATGATGCCCAAGGGTACCATGGTGCCCAGGTGTGTTTCCTGGCACCCATTTGTTTCTTGACTCTGGGGGATAAAAACCAAAGGTTTATGAATAGAACAAAAAGGAAAAGGGAGCATTGGATCAGACTAACTGAGCATTGGGTTCACTGCAGGAAAGTGTATCACAGCTCGGTTTGGCCTGAGACACAAATCCCATGGCAGCCATTTTATTGTGGTGGCTGCTACCCTTTTCCAAAATTCCAAAAGTGCCTGCACTAAGCATTCTGGTTGGATATCTTGCCTGTCTGTAATATTCTTGCTGAGTAACTCTCTCCCTCTGCTGCCCTCTCCCTACCCATCACTAAGTGCTATTGCTAAGGTTATTAATACTGGCCACATTACGGGGAAGTGATTCTGCTGGAACAATCCTGTGACGTGAACCAGAGCTTTCACTGGGTGTTTTGCCAGCCATAAAGAGATTCCTTCCTATCATTTATCACTTTAGGAGACAGTTTTTCATTAGCTGGGAAATGTATACTGACTCATAAAAACATCATAAAGTCCACATAAGTTTATTGTCAGTGCACTCTCCATGTGCTGGGAGGAAAATGGGGTGGGCCTTCTGTTCAACCAAAGACCTTTTTATGTCACCTACTGCTGTTCTCTAATTTTCCCCATCCCTTAAGAACATAAGAACATAATTATGTCTTCCTAAAGACATAATTATGTTCTTATGTTCTGCCTGTGACAAAGTTTGAGAGTCTGCTTTGCTGCTTGATTAAGCAGCTCCTTATAAGCAGCCAACCAATGAAGTTTCTTGTATTAGTATCAGGTGTAAGTGTGGACAGATAAAAGAGAAGAAGCTCAGAGACGTAAGAGGATGAGGGGAGAAAACAGAAATGAAATCCCATCATACATTCCCTAGGGATGGCATGATAGATAGGCTGACCCTGAAAGCTGACTGTTGAGGTTTTTAAATAATGTTATTTTATTTAATGTTTTATTTGTTTAAGGAAGCAAAGGCAGCTGGATGAAGCAGAGCTTCTAACAGATTTGCTGTGCAGACCTCTGAGGGAGTTAATCCCATCTACATCCACTTGTCTCGGTGTGTTTAGACTAAAGTAACACTGCATGGGATTGCATTGTTAGAGAGTTTCTAACTATTCCCTAGGGCTTTAACTCACTGTGCTTGATCCCACAGTCTGTCAGTGGAAAATGCTGATGGTCCCTTATCTTTCCAGCTTCCCCTCACGCACATGCACCACAGCAGCCATTTTTTACTCTGAGGTTGTCGGACTCTCACAGACTTCTAGACATTAGGGCTGTCATAAACCACAGAGTTTCAATGGAGTCCTAGTGTTACCACCAATGGCCTACCTCGTTGTTGGGGAAAATTAGCTATGTGGCCAGAGGGATACCAGGGATCACACACCTGTTTATACCAAGGTCCAGTACAGTAGGAAGACTCCAGATTTGAAGAGTAAAATAAATAGTTTTTATTGAATAATTTCCCTAATTTACAAGCACACTAAGCATTCAAAAAGAGCAAGCAATTCAGAACTAAGAAAATAGAGGTGATTATAGTGAATAGAAGGGTCAGTTACTGGGTTATATGACCTGTCAAGACGTGCAGAGGTCCTTGGAGAAGAGATTATGGCCCAAACAGTTTGGGGGTGAACTGCCAGTTGGCATCCGGGGCAATCTGAGACCATGTGTTTTGTAGGATATACACATGGGAAAACAATGCAGACCAATGGGAGACCTTGAGGGGCTTGTCTCAGGTGAAGATAAAAGATTGCCTGGACCAATGAGGGGTCCCAGGGGGAGTGGTGCCAGGAGGAGCAAAGCCTAGGTGTGACCAATGAGGTCTAAGAGTGCCAAAGTCTGGATTCACAATAGTGCTGATGGGATTAGCCAGGTGCTGGATGGCTGTACTGGAGCTGGCTGAATATGGGTTTGATGACCACTGATGGTCCTGCCAATGCAGGTTGAATAGGTGCACAAATTTAGACATGAGATGAGAAATGGGTCCCTGATAGACACCAGAAAGGATCACTAAACATTTGAATGTTTTATTGATTATCTCAGTATCCTGAGGGATGGAGCAGGAAGGACAAGTGTGGAGACAAAGGAGTTTTGACATAGACATACGTTTCACACATAAGGGTAACATGAAGTTCTGGAGACAGAAGGACTATTTGCCAGGTGGCCACTGAATAGCTTTATAAATGCAGATACATTACCTGGTGGAACTTGCCATTGTTCATATGCATACCTTGCTGGGTGGGGGGAAGGCTGGAGATTGCTTCGAGGGCTGCCTTGTACAACCTGAAAATGGAGATCCTTTTTCCAGAGCTTTGGCTTGCTCTGTGGTTCAGGTTGAAAAGTGCCTTCCTTGGCTTGATTTTGTGGGTCTCTGGTTCAGGTCA
This sequence comes from Gekko japonicus, assembly GCF_001447785.1. Taxonomy (NCBI): domain Eukaryota; kingdom Metazoa; phylum Chordata; class Lepidosauria; order Squamata; family Gekkonidae; genus Gekko; species Gekko japonicus. The sequence goes on along the minus strand of NW_015161981.1, from coordinate 122,379 downwards.
GAAGTGGGGTACCCCATTGTTGGGGCTACCCAAGAGTAAGGCAGCACCTCTGGGCTACACTAGAGCATCACCCCAATGTGATGTCACTCCTGGATTTCCACCATTGGAGTGATGGTAGTTTACATGTGCCCTTCCCCCTTGAACTTTCCATTAGTTACCAGTGGTTGGCTAGCAACTCTAATAGCCACACAGATCAGGAGGGGGTGGGGAAGAGGGTGAATTAGCTCCCTCTAGTTTCTTTCAAGAGCATTTTCTCCTTTCCCCCCCTCCTTATTGCAGCCTCCTGACCCACATGACTACTGTGCCATGTGGGTCCCATGACTAAATTTTCCCTGGGTGAAAATAGCTGACTGGGGGGAGGAGAACACCAGGAAGGTCAGCACATCTTTCATGGTCCTTGTATTGGACACAACCCACTTTAAAGGGCAGACAGTAATTAATGTTTTGCAAGAGACTGCTACCAAGCCTGGTCCAGAGAAAACAGTCAGGTGTAAAGGCTTAGGAGGGAGGAACATAACCATATTCTCAACTGAATAAACTGCTAGCTGCTACATGGAAGTCTATGGATTTGGACTGTGGAATGCTATTTTTGCACTGACTGAGCCTCTTGCATCAGGAAGAAGTGGTCTTGCACCAGAGGAAGACACTACTGGTAATAAAACAAATCTGAGTGATCCAGTCCATTCATGCACAGTGTTTTTCTGCCGTTGAAGAATAAATGTCATTACAACTGGAACCTAGAAATATTTAAATATTTTGGACTTTTTCCTTCTGTAACAAGTTTTCTGGAGTATAAGCATTAGAGAGGCAAAGCTCCCTTCATCAGATCCAAGTTGGAATGGAGATTTGAGTCCTTATATCCCAGTTGGAAGGTGGTAAGAGCATTGCAAAAAAGGAACTCAGGATGCAAAGGTATGATGTGCACAGTAACTACCTTGATTAGAGGAAAGGAGAAATGCTTGGAGCAGAAAATTAGTATCTTTAGTGAGATAAAGAGTCCTGTGTCCCTATTCAATCCATTGTTGTGAACTTATGAGTGAACTCCCCTTGAAGCTTCTTTGTTTGACTGCTGCTCTGAGGTCACCAATGGAATGACCTGGAAGATTAAAATGTTCCCCAACTGGGTTTTGAGTGTTGTGGTGGTGTTGTTTTATGCTAGATTTATGTCTATGTATTTTTTTGCATATGGACAGACCTGTTTGGCTAATGTAGAGAGTGGAAGGGCATTGCTGACGTTTGATAGCACGCATAACATTGAAAGATGAACAAGTGTACGAGCCTGAAATGGTTGGTACGGCTGGTGTTGTTAAGTCCAGTTATTGTGCTGTCAGAGTGAATATGAAGACAGAGCTGACATTTTGGTTTGCTGCAGGCTCTGGTGCCAGAGTCCATGTCTGTGTTAGGAAGGACATTGCTATGGGTGAGAAGTTGTTTAAGGTTAGGAGGCTGTCTGTGGGCAAGAAAAGGTTTGCCTCCCAATCGTTGTGAAATAGGAGTATCATTGTCAAATCTAGCTGTTCTGTAGCTATAAGACAATGATATATCCCTGTACTAAAAACCAGGGTCCCCCCCCCCCGTTCTCAGATTTGCCTCTGAATTTCTGCCCCATTTTGGCTTCAGCTTTTGAATTTGGCCTCTGCCAAAAATCATATCTTGCTTCTGAATTCCTTTCTCAGTTCTCTCCCAGTTTTAACCCTCTTGTGCTTTTAGCTTTATCCAGTAGTGTTTCTATGTTCGCCTAGTTCTGACCTTGCTAAGACCTAGATTACTACATTTTGCTGGTTCTCATTCTGTCATTCTTTGGCTTGTTCATTGGGTTTCAAAACTTGAGTTGCTCTTTAGTGACCATAAAATGCATTTTGAAATAAGATCAATCCATGCAACAACATAGATGGGCACACTTAAGAGATCAGTTGCAGAATAATTGCATTACCAATTTTACTCCATAGCTGGGATCCCCAGAGCAGTTGCCTTTCATGTACAGTTGTGGGACATTAGCAAGATGCAGCTTCCCAAGCCTGCATCTTGAGCTCCGGAGCCTGATACATTTATGGCAAACAGTTTTCTCAGGTCAAAGTTTGAGTCCAGTGGTGCCTTTAACACCAACAAAGTTTAATTCTGGGTATAAGCTCTTGTCTGCATGCACACGTCTTCAGATACATCGAAACAAGACCTCCTCAACCATTACATATAAGTAGAGAAAGGGTGGGGTATTAGTTGCCAGGAAGGTTTTTAAAGTTTTTTTTTTTAAAAAAAAATAAATACAGTAATTTTCTTTAGGTCTATCCATTAGTTAGATTGTGAGTAAAGGAAGTATGTATACCAGCCATTGTATATGAATCCTGACAAGATTTCTGGGTTGACTTTTTCAAAAGGACCTGATGTGAATTGCGATACAATTGAAATCATAAAATGACCAAGAATTTGACTTTATATGTAGAAAGGTTTATGGCAATGTAGACTTTGGATGAAATAGTATCATAGGTTATCTAGATAATGTGCATATCCCCCATATTTAACCCCCTTCCACTTCACATGTTCCAAATACTAACAGAGTTCCTTCAATCCCTATGAGACATAAGAACTTTTCAGATGTTACTGTTGTGCATACCAGCAACCTACCAACCATGTGTAGATCCCCTAGATACGCATTGTGTGAACAGTGGCAATACACTATTTACACACTATAGCTTACAACTCTGGTGCATGCGTACCATAGCTGTGCATGTATAGTAAATATGTGTGTAGCCTCTGGTCATGCAACATGGTGATGTTGCATATTGGGAAGATCACGGATAGTGCACCCTCCTGATACACAGGTTTCTAGTGTCTGAAAAGGGCTACAAGTTAGCTTTAGTTGGGCAGGAGACTTATTACAGCTTTTGTGGGATAATGTAACAAATGTAAAGACGTATAACAGTTTCTTAGGCAATTTTGTATCAGATAAGGCATCCATCTCCTCTGAAGTATTAGCACCAGGATGATTTCCAATCAGTTTAAAATAGTTGTAAAATAACCTGCACTAATCAAGACTAGGGATAGATCCACTGTAACCTGGGCAGGGCTATACATACTCAGAACCAATTTTTTTCTACATGTGTCTGGAAGGCCGAGTGCCGAAGAATAGATTCTTTTGAACTATGGTGCTGGAGAAGACTCTTGAGAGTCTCTTGGACTGCAAGAAGATCAAATCAGTCAATCCTAAAAGAAATCAACCCTGACTGTTCCCTGGAAGGCCAGATAATGAAACTGAAGCTCAAATACTTTGGCTACCAAATGAGAAGGGAGCACTCACTGGAGAAGACCCTGATGCTGGGAAAGATTGAAGGTCAAAGAAGATGGGGACGGCAAAGGATGAGATGGTTAGACAGTGTCATAGATGCAACGAACATGAAATTGAGCAAACTTCAGAGGACGACAGAAGACAGGAAGGCCTGGCGTGATCTTGTCCATGGGGTCGTGAAGAGACGGACTCGACTGTGCGACTGAACAACAACAACTGCATAATGAACCAAATGCACAAACAGCAAGTACTGTATGTAACAGTACCTGTAAAAATATCATCTGCTATAGCTGTGACTGGGTCCAATAAATTATCAATAGCACCAATCAGCAAACAGTTCATTTGCATTGATTATTTATGTTTCATCTTTAAGTAATGAGTTATTTTCATGGGTTACTGGATTTCAAATCAACCAATGCAAAACTTTCTGGATGCTTTACTTTGTGACAGTATTATGTTTCTGAGTTTCTTTTTTATTTTCATACTGACATCTATTGGAACTTTGAAGAATATTATTTTGTAAAATACAGTGTTATTTGGAACTTGAGACATATATCCCATTTAATAACAAAGTCTGAAGCAGAACAATAATGATGTGTAATCGGAGAAATTGTCCAGTTTCTGAAGTTCACATAATACACTACATGCATAGGGACTGTGGCTCAGTGGTAGAGCATCTGCTTGGCATGCAGAAGGTCCCAGGTTCAATCCCCAACATCTTCACTTAAAACAACCAGGCAGTAGGTGATATGAAAGATCTCTGCCTGAGACCCTGGAGAGCTGCTGCCAGTATGAGTAGCCAATACTGACCTTGATGGACCAATGGTCTGATTCAGTATGAGACAGCTTCATGTGTGTTCAGTTTTGGTCCTACAGTGTCAATGGTTTCATTTGCTGTCAACTAAATGAGTGCTCCCCAATGGGGTACCCACGTATGCCAGTGCACCTGCCAACGTGTTTCCTGGTGCCCACTTTCTTCTTCTCTAGAGAATCAGTCCTGATTTTCTCCCATTTCACTGGAGAGAAGGACAGCTCAGAAGACAATATGGTTTTTTTTTCAGTAGGAAGCACGCATTTGGAAACAGCTGCCTCCATCATAAAAGGTAGTATGGAACCTCCCAGTTTCTGTGGTTGGCCATAACTTTATGAAAATATATTGTGGTTGGCTGTGCCCTGGTGGCAGCTGTTTTGTTATGGCACCCAATATGTGTTCTCAAATTCTAACAAGATGTGGAACCCCTGAATTAAATAATCATTTCAGATTTCACATTTCTGCAGTTTTGGTCTGAAACCCCCATTTTGATTTAGCATCTACCTTAAGAGACCTGAACCGATAATGATTTATTTTCATGCCATTTTCTGTTTCCTCACTGTGGTAAGAAATTTTAGAAATATAGAAAGTTTGGGTTTAAAATGAACCAAATAGTTTATAAAATCCATATTATTTGTCTCTGTCTTTGCTAGAAAAAAATAGCAAGGAGGCCTGGCCTGTTTCAAGCCCTTTGTTTCAGACAAATCTCTTTATCGGTCACCCAGGCAAAAGGTCACAACATTCAATTCCCAGAAAATCTCCACAGGTGTGAGACGTATAATAACCAGCAATACACTGCAGCTGGTCAGGAAGGCCATTTGGGCAGTTGGCAGACTTCAATCCAAAAGAGAAACTAACTTCCTGAGGTACAGAGAGTTCACACACACCATCTCAGAGATAACATCAAGGGACAGTTTATTTCCCATGATTGGGAAACACTAGGAGAAAACAATGACACTGTATTGATCCTGTGGAATGTGAACTTTTGTTCTGTGAGACCAAGGAAGCAACACCAATAAAACAATTTCAACTTCTAAATTGTTAATTTACAACTGTAAGGGACCTCTTTGATCATTAGGCATAAATACTGGTAAAATCCAACAGATCTTCGTTGGCTCTCGAAGGATCAGGAGAGGCTTATTTCTCCTGAGAATTTGGAGTCAACCCAAAAGGCTTTTCATTTCTTGCATGCTTTTGGGGGGGGACTTTGCTTGCATGTTTATTGGGACTTTGCTTGCATGTCTATTGTTTATGTTTTCACTATCAGCATTTAAAAATAGGAGTGTACTGTGTTGGTAAATCTTTGAATGTTTTTCTTTTAATAAAGATAAGTTTTATTTTAATAAGAGACCTTTCTGTGTCTCTGTCAGCGCTTAGTGGTTTCCAAGCTTACACCTCTGCCTTTGGTAAGGAGGGGGAGTGTGGGGACACATTTTTCTTACAACACTCTCACTTATTATTCACATAAGTGGTTGGATCCAGACAGCTTTTTCATTCATTAACACCCGATTCTCCTCTTTTCTACAGCTCTCAATGCATGTGGCTTTTGTGCCTCTATGTCTCATCTCCAAGTTTTATTTTTGTTTTCTAAATACATACAAAGTATATACAGACAAATCTATTTCCTTTTGAACCTATAATATTTATTGATTATTTATCCATATATTTATCCGCTGTCTCTAATACCAGGGTAATTTATACACTAATTCCTCTCTTGAGGGAAGGGACTCCTGTTTCCAGTATTTAGCTAGTAGTATTCTAGCTGTAGTCAATATAAATATTATCAAAAAATTATCTTTTTGATTGTAACCTTCCAAAATCATATTCAGCAAAGCTACTTCAGGGGACAAGGCAATTGTTACACCCATCACTTCCGAAATAAATTTCTGAATCATCTTCCAGTAGTTACTAACTTTCACACATCGCCACCACATGTGAAAAAAAGTTCTGACGTTCGAACAACATTTCCAACATATATTAGGTAGTGCAGCATTAGATTTAGCTATCCTATCTGGTGACCAATACCAGCGGTGTGCTACTTTACAAATGTTTTCTTTATAGTTGATAGCTCTTAGGTATTTAAGAGATTTCCAAGTACTGGACCATTTATCTATTTCTATGCAATGCCCAATATCTTTCATCCAAGCCTTGCTCATCTAGAGTATATTCTTGTAACAGAAAGCTATAAAATTTTTGGATCATTTTGTCACTACCTGACAGCCAGATCTTATCTAGTTGAGTTTTGGAGTCTTGGAATCCTGCACGTTTATCCTTCAAGTGTATAGACTGAAGTTGTGACATTTCCCACCATGATAAATTAATCTTATATAACGTTAATAACCTCTCTTTGGATTTTAATTTATTGTTTTCATCTAATAGGGTTTCATAGCTCTCTCTATCCCACGCGTTGATAAGGGAAGGTTTTATGAATGCTTCTAATGGGGAGACCCATTTAAGTGTTTTACTATAATATCTTAGTTTAATCTCATTCCAAATCTTAGCCAGAGCCCCTCTTAACATATGTTGTCCAAAGTTTGAATGGATTTTATCCTTCCCATACCACACGTAGGCATGCCATCCCATCTTGAGGTCGTGCCCTTCCAGATTTAATAGTCTTGTATTATCCAAATGTATCCATTCTTTCAGCCAACTTGGTGATACCACCTGATAATATAACTTCCAGTTTGGCAAACCAAAACCTCCATTTCCTTTTTTATCCTGGAGAATTTTCCATTTGATCCTTGCCTTTTTGGGATACCAAATGAACTTTTTAATAATTTTATCCATCTCTGTAAAGACCTGGGCATTTTTTAATATTGGGATGTTTTGTGCAAGAAAAAGAAATTTTGGTAGTATATTCATTCTTATAGTAGCTATTCTACCCATTAATGATATTTGTAAACTTTTCCAATATTGTAAATCTTTTTTAACATCTTCCAAAAATTTATAGTAGTTGTCTTCTAAGAGCGTACTTATTTTATTAGATACAGTGATCCCTAAATATTTAACCTTTTTCACTATTTCTACCTCCGTTATTTTCTGAATTTCTTGTATTGTATTATTTGTGCAATTTGTAGTAATTATTTTAGGGGTTTTTTTCAAATTTATTTTCAATCCAGCCGACTCACCAAATTCTTGTGTCACCTTTATTATATTGGGTAAAGAATCTATTGGATCCTCTGCAATAAATAAAATATCATCCACAAAGGCTAAGAGCTTAAATTCTTCCCCCTTTTATCTGAATATTTTCCCTGATCGTATTATTTAATGTTTTGAGTACAAAGATAAATAATAGTGGAGATAAGGGGCATCCTTGTCGTGTCCCTTTCTGAATTTCAATATTTGATGTTAAGTCCCCATTGATGACCACATTGGCATATTGTTGCTTATATATTGCTCGGATCATCATGATAAAATGGGTTCCACATTCCCAAAAGTTCAGTTTTTTGGAGTAAAAATTCCCATGAAATATTATCAAAAGCCTTTTCTGCATCAAGGAACATAAAGGCCAATGATTTCTTTGGATGTTGTTCATAGTACTCTACAACATTTAGTAATACTCGTGTATTGTTCTTAATCTGTTTTTTTTTGCAGAAATCCCGCCTGATCTTGATAAATTATTTGGGAAAGTACCTTTTTAAACCTATTAGCTAAGGTATTTGCGTATATTTTATAATCGACATTCAGTAATGAGATCGGCCTATAATTTTTAATATCTTTATTGTCTGTGTCTGCTTTATGAATCAATGTAATTGTAGCTTGTTGCCAGGAATTTAGAATTTTTCCTGTTAGTCCTATATTTTGTAGAAGTTCTTTAAAGGGTGAACATAACTGTTCTTCAAAAAGTTGATACAGCTCTACTGGGAAACCATCCGGACCTGGAGCGCCAAAGAATAGATTCTTTTGAACTATGGTGCTGGAGAAGACTCTTGAGAGTCCCTTGGACTGCAAGAAGATCAAATCAGTCAATCCTAAAAGAAATCAACCCTGACTGTTCCCTGGAAGGTCAGATCCTGAAGTTGAAGCTCAAGTACTTTGGCCACCAAATGAGAAGGGAGTACTTACTGGAGAAGACCCTGATGCTGGGAAAGATTGAAGGTCAAAGAAGACGGGGACGGCAAAGGATGAGATGGTTAGACAGTGTCATTGATGCAATGAACATGAAATAGAGCAAACTTCAGAGGATGGCAGAAGACAGGAAGGCCTGGCGGGATCTGGTTCATGGGGTCGCGAAGAGTCGGACTCGACAGTGCGACTGAACAACAATGACCTCACATGTTGAAATTCTTTCGTTCAGAATCTTTTTATACTTTTCCTTCAGTTTTTAAGTGTTTTTCCTTGAATGTAGTTGCCAATCTTATCTTTCTGTTGATCTTCCTGCTTATACAGATTTCATAGAATTTTTCTGTTATTTCCTTCATTTCCTGTAAACCATACTTTAATTCTCCTTTTTCATTTCTTAAAGATCTTATTATATGTTTTTCTTTTTCCTTTCTAAGTTTATATGCAAACCTTCTAGATGGTTTATTGCCGTTTTCAATGTAATTTAGCCTAACATATTCAATACTTTTAGCTATTTCTTGATTCAGCAATAGATTCAATTCATGGTGCAATATTCTTAACCTATCTTTTCCATCTTTAGAATCTGAGTTTCTAAGTTTATCTTCTTCTTTCCTAATTGATATAACTAATCTTTCATATCCTTTCCTCCATGACTTCTGACTGATACACCAACCTCTGATAAAAGCCTTAAATGTATCCCAGATTGTTGTGATAGATATCTCCGGTTGCATATTCCTTTTAAAGAATTCCTGAATCTCTGATCTCTTAAAAGACCAAGATTCATTCTCCATCTCATTTTCTTTCATGTCTCTCTAAGGAGTATTGTTACTGGGTTGTGATCTGCAAATGTTCTAGATAGTATGTCTGCTTCCATTATCTCATGTAATGACATCCAAATCATGTCTATCCTCGACCAGGCCTTGTGTCTAGCCGAGTAATAGGTGTAACCTTTCGTATTGATATTTCTAGTTCTCCATATATCAATTAGTTTATATTCTTCCACCATATCTTAAAAAAACCTTTGGAAGAGTCTGGCCTGGTTTCTTCCCTTCTTTAGTGGATTTCCTATCAGTTTTTTCATCGATCATGTCTCATGATCTCCAACATAGACTTTTTTGGTGATCAGAGGTCCCGGTCCCATGAGTGGGATGATCCGCTGCCGAAGGGAGGCAAATTAAAGCTGGAGCAAAAAGAACCACAGGAGCACAATCTGACGTGCCCCTGCGACTCCGTGCTCTGGCAGCTGATCACACATTGTGCAGCAAACTGGCAGTAGCGGGGTTGTGCGCATGCATGGGACAGGGAACGGCGCTGGCTGCGACAGGCTACCAGCGCTTCTCCGACCAGATGCCTGGAGTTGCTACGCATCATCCAGAAGGTAGTGCTCTGTTGCTAGTACCTTTTAAATGCATGTTTTTGGGCTGAAGGGATGGATCGGGGATGGGTGCATGATGCTTCCCAGATGTTGTGGTGTGATCTGCCCGCTTGATGCACCCCCAATCCATCCCTCTTGCGGGGCAAATGCTCCCATGTGACCAGGGCCAGAAGGGACCTTTCCTTCTTTTTTCACCAGCATTATAGATGGTTAGTTCCAACTAAACATGTCTGCATTTTTCAACATTATTTATGTATCAAGAACAGTTATTATGCAGTTACTCCAGTCTAAACCCATTGATTTTAATTAATTTAGGTTGGCTTGCACTCTAAATCCACAAATACACTATGTGTATATTACTATTATACATATGTATTGTATAAGGAAATACCTGTATATTATGTATTAAAACTTTATGATATGGGTACAAAGTATAAACTAATCTTCAAAACCAAGTGTGAAATGTAGAATCAAGAGTATTGAATGTAAAGAATGTGAATGTAAAGAAACAGGGAGACTGGCTCATCTCTAGCTGTGGCACACTTTCCCTCTGAACCAGTGATATCAACAGACTTCATCCTCACTGCTGAAAATATTATTATTTGTATGTGTAAGAATTATCAGTGCTCAGAGGTGCCAACCCTATGTGCCTGCATGAGTCACTATCTCACTGTGCTTCCTCTAAGAGACCAGATAACTTTTTCTGGGGCCAGGTAATCTTGTTGTATCTCTGTTATGGCAATAACTGAATGATCCAATTACACAGAATGCACAGAATTATATACACACATAGTTTATTGGACAGACACAGAATTATAGGTAATTTATTGGACAGATGCAGGATTGATCCAACAGAGCATGAAAACGTATAGTAGCCAGCTTCTTCTGTAGGTGGGTATCTTGGGGTCAGAACAGCTGTTAATTATTTTATGGCATGTAAGTGTGCCTCACCATGCAATAGGGAATTGCTGCAATAAAATCTCAAAAGCTCCAAGATCCAGCCTATATTTCTAGCCAAGAGCAAGAGTCTAGTAGAACCTTAAAGACTAAAAAAAATTGTGGCAGGGTATGAGCAGTGACTCATGAAAGCTCATACCCTGCCTGTAAGTCTTTAAGGTGCTACTGGACTCTTGCTGTTTTCTACTGCTATAGACAGACTAACACCACTACCCATCTTGATATATTTCTAGCCGGTCACCCTAGTACTAAGGAAATATTCAATGGTAAACATTAGTATCATCTGATCTTTTATCACTGACTCATTTGGTATCGTTCAGACTACATCTGTCTGGGGCATTATTTCTCTTCAGATCTATTGCTTTTCATTACATTAAATTAATACTCATTACATGTCCTGTTCCTCTGTGAATCCTGATTGCCAAATCTGTCAAGATTAGCATGCAAAATAATGACAGGCCTCTGAACTTTTTCTCCCCCTATTTTTGTACCATTTGCAAATTTAATGATCCTTCATGTAAGAGCTTTGTCTAAATCCCCATATAAAATATTAAAGAGCATCAGAGCTAATCATGAGCCCCGTGGGACATCACTCCTCACCGACTCACTCGGCTTTCCTGTGAACTCCAACTTTTTTACTTTCTCCACTGATGCCTCATTTCTCCATCTCACATAGCACAAGCTTAGGGTTCCAGAACAGTGAAATATTCTTGTACAACAAATGTACAGCAAAAACAGAAAGGGGGGGGGGTGATAATTAAAAATCCACAAACCATCCAGGTTTTGTACATACCAGGAAACTGTCTTTAGAATTCCCATCCTCTCTTAAATTTTACATCCTGTCTTGAGGGGATTGATCAGTCAACTGTAACATTCATTTTCAAGTCCATTTCATTTTAAAAATTAATAAAATTTGCCCTAAATACTTTAGGGCTAACTATATGAAGAATATGCTCAGGTATGCCTAAGCAACAATCTTTCCAAACTAGCTATCAGTATCATTTCAAAACCTTTTTCCTCAATAGGATTCTCAAAATCCTTGCCTCTTGTCACAAAAGCAACACTGAAATCCATGCAGTACCAGTTCTTTGCAAGAATCATTTGATACAGTAGGTAAGGAGGCCAGGATTTATAGTCCAGTCCTCATTTGAATTCATGGTACTCATTTCATGCATTAAGCTTCTATCTGTTCCTTGCAGATCAATTCTTAGTTCACTAATATTTAAAGAACACTGCAGTCGTGAGTTACATAACCATTTGCTCCTTCTACTTATGTACAAAGTATCAGTTTAGCACTGTAGGAAGGCTGTAATCATTCATACATATGCATATTGTATGGTATGGCAGAAACACCAAAAAAAATCTTAGAAGAGGAAGGATGCTTGCTGGGATATATTTTATTTGTGTGTTTTTTAAACAAGGGAGGGAGGGATTTGATACATAGGAAGAAAGAAGGTGGAAGTGTCAGATGGAAACAGAGTTCTTAACTTCCCAGTGGATTTTATGTGCTATAGATGTACGGAAAAAAGTAGGGCAGTGACCTGTGAGAAACCCAGAGAAGTGGTCATGTGAATGAGAATATTACGCTTGGTCTTTCTCTCTTTTTTTCAGCCCTTCGTTAGAGTTCTGCTGGCCCCAGGAAGAATTGGTTCCTGAAGGGGGAAAGTGTGTTGAAGCCAAGAGAGGATTGCCGGTTGCTAGGTGAGGTTGTGGCAGGCCAGAGAGCATGTAGCAAGAAAGTTCTTTGAGGGAATAAGATGCACTATCAGTAAGGAGTCTTGTGGCACCTTAAAGACAAACCAGTGTGTGGTGGCAGATACTTTAGTGCATCAGCATCTAATGTAGTCAAAGTATGATTAGCCATTAAGGCCACTGAGAAAAGTGTTTGTGGGCTGATGGTGTGAGGGGCATCCCCCACCAGGTCCACTCCAGCTCCAAGAGAAGAGAGCCCTTGCCCCAAGCATGGTTAGCATGATCTGCCACCACTGCCAGCCCTTGATCCATATCAGAAAGGGAAGGATGCACCTCGCCTGACCCCATCTCACCCCATGTGTCATGGGAAAAGATGCTCCTGTCCAAGCCATGTGCTGTGTAGGGCTGGCTGGGCAGGCTGATTATCTTTCTTTGGGGTGGCAGAACTGGAGTGGAGTCCTTTTCCAGGAACCATTTTTTCCCTTCCAGTCCTCCCTAAATATGCTCTAATCCATAAAAGATTATGCCATCACAAATCTGTATTTAAGGTATCACAAAACTCTTTGTTTGTAACAGACTAACAGATCAATCCTAAGCATGTATAAAAAGAAGTAAGTTGCATTGATGTTCCTAGTAAAGTGCTAAGGAGTAACCCTAAGGCCAGGCTGTGAATGGCTTAGGATCACCACTAACCCCTATGTTTTAATGGTTAGTGCCAGGAGAGGAGTGGGACTTAGCTGGTATCCTAAACCTCCCCAACTTTCTCCCCACCTGTGGCAATAACCTTAGCATGACTCTCATAGAATTCATGGTGAGTGAAAAATCGAAAAATCATCTTTACACAGCCGTGGTGTGGTGTAGGATACCGACTAAGTGTGCAGCCAATCAAAGACCTTCTAGCACTATATAAATCCCAGCCCAGAACGCAGATGCCTGGGCATGTGAAATGGGGCTAACTCTTTCTGGCTGCATGTCGGGTACAAAGATACATTGGGAAGAGTTTGGTGAAAGTAATGGAAGAGACAGGACACTCTGCAAAGTAAACAAACAAATGTAACTTATTTCTAACACAGTTCTTACTGGTCAGGCTCTTGGGACTTTTTTGTACACATTTCCCCTCTGCTGAGAAAGCATAGGATACTGACTAGCTATATGCTGGTGTCTGGAGCTGCAGTTTGGGCTGCTCATGCCATTATCTCTGGATATCAGATACTACTTCTATTATTTGGCTACTTACCCATGATCCAAACCACATGTTCTGTTCAGCATCAATAGATGGCTTGCATAGGAAAGGGGCCATCACTCATACCCAAATATGGTTTGTCAAAAGGTAAGCATCTTAACTTTTGTGCTCTAGAGCAGCTTTGGACATTTGCTATTTGGCTAAACCAGTGACATTTGCCTAATGGCTCAGAAGCCATATGTAACTCTTTGATATGTTACCTGTGGCTCTTCAGACCACCACTATCCAATTTGGCACTTATCCTGTGTTCCAAGAAATTGGGCCAGACCATTGCCCAGTAGGGCTTCTGCTTGGCAGATGTTTCTCACCTTGAACCTACCATCACCAGAGGTCTGAAGGATGGGTAAGCTACTACTTTTCCTGAGCTACAGGCATCATGCCAGGGATGAGAGTAAAGGGCTAATCCTCTTCAACAACCCCCATCCTGTTCTGCAGCCTTGGTTATGGTTACATATTTAATATTAATGGGTGTGTGTGTGTTTGGTTGGTACTGCACTGTGCATGCAGTAGTTGTATGGCTCTTCTGGTTGATGGTAATTGCAAATGTGCCTCTTCATGAGCTACAAAATGAGTACTACTGTTCAAAACCTTCTAGGGTACTGAGAAGCAGTCATCAGAATCTGTTCCCAGTGTTGGAAACAGGGATTCTGTTGATATACCATTTACTTCAACCCTATATATTGCATCACTGATTTCAGGTAGATGAATAGGGATGGGCAAGAACTGGAAAAATGTGGTTTGGTGTTTGTGGCATGCCCAGTTTGTGAACCATGAACCCTCATTAACTTGGTATTGATTAGTACACGGAATTACCCTGGATGTATCATACTATGAAGAAGCAATATCCATCCATGGCAAGGAAGAATAAATATTTTAAACCTTTTATCTGTACATTCATTCCCACAATTTCTAGAAATAGAGCTTTACTATATTAGCAATACAGATAAGAAAAGCAGAACAAAAGGTTGAAATTTAAACCACTCATACCACTTGCTTAGGTATATCAAGATAGTTTATTGGCTTGGTCTACCAATTAAACCTTGTCCCAGTACTGCTTATATTTTATTTCAGTTGCAAATAACACTTCTGGCATAAAAGAATTAGTATTTTATACTTCAAAGGTACATTCAAAACAGTCAACCAGATGGCTGGAATTATCAACAGATAACCTCCTCAGTAGCAAACAGATTGATCAAATCTTTACAATAGGGAAACTTGGCAGCTACAATTTACATTCACTCCCACTTAACAGGGCACATTCTCACATGTGTGAATATCACTCCTAACTCATGCCTCAATGATTCCTTTGAATATAGCATGAAAGAAAATGTGTGCAAACAGGCCCTCATTCCATAAGATCTTGAACCTTGTATTTTTCCCTTTAAGAACTTATATAAGAGGAAAATGAGATGAAAGAAAACAATTCCAATAACACATGAACAAAGTTTTAGCAAAAAACAAAAACAAAACACCAACAAAAACGACTGAGAAAGGTTCCCATTTGTAGCTTTGCACTCATATACAGTCTATTTGTATAAAATCTTTTCAACCATCTAGTGTGCACAAAAGGCTTAGTAAAAAAAATGAAATTCATGATTTTCTCTCTATGAATCTTTTGAGGATTGACTAACATTGTTCCTTCCAAAGACTTCTAACACAATGTGAAAACAAGTTGGGGGAACTAAAAGCTGACATCAGAATAATATGGCAACAAGTAACAGAAAAGGGCCTGGTATAATTATACATTTTACATTTTTTCATGTTCCAAATGGTAATGTGATGTCTGGCATGAGTACTTTCCAAGCATGTTGATCACTGCAAACATTAAACTGCCTTGTGTGATGTCAAGGGTTGTTTTTAAACAAACAAACCCTGTTCCTGCTGTGATGTTTTTTCTTCTTCCTTTTTCTCTCAGCATTTTGGAGGTTTCTTATCCCATAGGTCACTGCTTGATTTCTAAATAAGTTTGTATTAAGTAAATATTTGGGAAGCAGAATTATAGATAAACAGGTGGATAAATAGTCTCATATGACTGGGAATGAGAATTTGGTGGTGGAAGATTCCAGGAACTCCACAAGTTCTTCTCATTTCCATGGGCCAAAAAGATCACATGAAATCATCACATAATTGTTGAGGTGGAGTCCTCAGGTCAACATGCCAAATTTACAGGGTAACTCTTCTAAACTAATTATCATGTCACATGGACATGGACATCTCTTTGTGAAGTCTGTGTCTGAGATTCCATAATACTTAAAACACCCACCACCTCTTCTAGTACAAACCTAATGTGCTCTGTCATTTATGTCCACCCTCATGATGGAGTGACTGGCAGTTTGCTGCCAGGATCTCTCTCCAAACTGATTAAGCCATATTACTGTGTATGATGATAGGCAGCTCTGGACCCTACTGCTGCCCCCACTGGACTGGAAAGGGAAATTGCTGAATTAGAAGTTATTACAACACTTGCAACACCCCCCCTGGACTTGACAGGGATATTGGTTTCTTATCTCACTACATATGCTAAACTCATTCAATCCTTACATCTGTATTCTCACCAAGAAGGGCTATACATCCTCTTTATTTTAATGTATTTCTTATTTGGAATAGTAGATTAGAATAGTGATTGTAATGTAATGCAGTGAATATTAGAATGTAATGTCATTTAAAATGGTAGATTGAAATGTATTTCTCTGGTCTTGTGACAGAGGAGACATAACACTGTACCTCAAAGAATAAGATGCTGTTAATTACCTCCATGCTTTAGAGGAGATGGATGGAGGGTAACAACAGGATCTCAGTTAATTACTCTTAGCATCCCACAGATAAGAAAGAGACATTTACACATCAATCTCCAATTTTGACATATGTTTTTGCTTCAGTGTGTTTTCCCCTGAATTAAATCCAAAAACATGGTGACCATATAAACTTAGCTTGTTATTCCTGTTTGATTATCACATCTGTTAAAACATCTTCATTAAGTTGTATGCTAATTTGCTGTTCACCTGTGTCATGATCTAGGCTGTGTAAGCAAAGGGCTAGCAGGCCCAAGGAGCTTGACTAGCAGTGAGAGGAGGCCAGGCCTACAACTCCCAGAAGCCCCTGAGAGGTTTTGGCACCAATTTTAGCCAATCATAGAGAAAGGGGCCTTGTAATAAAAGAACTGGCACAGAAGAAGAGCTGTTCTTTCTTCCAGAGAGCAGGGGCAGAGGAAAGACTGCTGCTGGGAGAGACCCTCACCCTGAGAGGAAGGGTGAGTAGACCCAGGCCTGACTGAGACAGTGAACTAGGGACTGTGAGTCTAGTCGTGTTAGGGCATTTGGTTTCTTTTCCCTTCACCCACTTATCGTTATTGTTCTTGCACCTTGCTTGTTTCCCATATTGGGCTGACCTCCTGTAAAAATAAACCTTTTATTTGCTGTTTGCTCTGCCTGGTCCTCACACCTATTATTTTGCCAAATAAGGGAGGTCGGAAGGTCTTGGGAGGGTGCTCTGGGCCTTCTCAAGGGATCCTAAAACCAGAGTGGTGGCAGCGTCAGGTGACACCCCACCTGAGCTGTGAGAACCTGCTACCTATATGTATGGACGGATAACTTCCATTTCAATGTATCTGAGGGGTTTTGTGTGCACACAAAAGCTCATACCTTGAATAAAACTTTGTTGGTCTTAAAGGTGCCCCACTGGACTCAAATGTTGTGCTACTGCTTCAGACCAACATGGCTACCCACCTGAATCTATGTTTGCAAAAAGTTGCCCCCAAAGTAATGAACATATTCATATGTATGTAAATCTCCCCTTCCCCATTTTTCTCCCTTTGGGAAAGTTTAAAGTGATGGGATTTACAGAGTCAGGCTTCTGGTGAGTAATGTGGGGCTGTACAGTTCTTAATAATGCAAATATGGTTGAACTGCTTAGCTTGACAAATTCAGATGAAACCTGACAACCAAAAATGCCATAGACTGTACTACTGGGATGGCTATTAACAGCAAAACTGAGACAGAAGTACATTGTGAGTTGTTCTGTTTATTTCTAGTGAACCAATTAAAACATGGCCTATGGCTAAAAATCTTTATGAAAAGGAGCCAATAGGAAAATGACTGACATCAAAGCGTGAGGTTAGATTTAACCAAATGTTGGGATTCTGCCCAGACAGAGAAAAGAATGACTAAGGAAGTCTAAAGTGAGTATACAACACCATAAAGTATACTGCAAAACACCATGTCTAGCAAAACAGTACCAGTAAAAGAGAAGCATACTCTTGAGGTCTTTTGCTGCTGCTTTGTTGAAGGTGAAGGACCTTCTATAGATGCTTACACCTCTGCATAGTGGTATATTCTGAACAGTGGCAGATCTCACCTGCTTGATTAAGGTGTAAGTGACCACCTTGGCATTACTGTTTAGAACCAGATCTCAAAAACAAGATCTGCTAAGTGCTCCAATGTTAAAAAGCAGGTGTCTTATTCTTAGAATGCTACCATTTTTAAGAGTAATAAGAATGGCCCTGTCACTTCTCAGATATTCTGTAAGTAACCTGTAGGCACTAATACAGTAGTTCACTCAGTAGTTAATAAGCTTTAATCTCTAGTGGAAGTGCCTTGGTTCCATGGGAGGATTCACCCCAATTATTGGACTGTAGTTTCAGCAAAGCTGTGAACTAGTGCAATTGACCAAGATGAAGCAACTGATAGCATTCCAGAAGTTGGATGTCCAGACAGTTAAAAGGAAATGGAGACTTGTTTTAGGACTGCAGCATTAGCTCTCCAAGACTTTCTTTTACTGTCAGGTTTGTTGCAGTAAAATTCTGTTTGCTCAAAAAAACCCCAATCTGCTGCAGAGATAAACCCCTCTAAGTCTATTGAAGTCAACTCTGCTTATAATTACACTGTTAGAGCCTCCCTCCCCCATTTTACACACACTTACACACACACACACCAATTCCGTTTATGCAGAGCCTGGAGTCTTAATCTAAGAAGTGGAAAACCTTACTTCTTCAGCCAGTACAGAGGTTCAGAGCTGAAGAAGAGTGGTTTTTATACCCTGCTTTTCTCTACCTTAAGGAGTCGCAAAGGGACTTACAATCACCTTCCCTTCCTCTCCTTACAACAGATGCTGGGGAGAGCATTTGTAAGAACTGAAGCTGGGCAAACGAACTATCCTGGAAATGAGTGAGCTGCAGCCAGGGTGAGTGAGCTGCAACTTATACTCCTCTTCACCACATGTGCACTCATGATACAGAAACAGGAAAAACATGGGTCACAAGATCAGCTACAATCACCCTGAAATGAAGAGGTAGGATAAACCCTTAACAGATTGCTTTACCTCTTCTGTAGTCCATGGATAGAATTGGGCTCCTATAGCTGGTGTACCTGTTGTAGGATGTTGGCACTTAACACTGGCACTTAAGTGATTTTTAACAAGAACTTGTGTTTGTTTTTTTTCCTTCAATTCTGGTAAGAGGCCCAATGGGATCTGTTAGTGTTAGAACAGAATCTGGGAGTCCCGGGTTCCAATTTCCACTGAACCATGAAGTTCACTTAGTGACCTTACATTACACTGAGCAAGAGTGACTGGCCCACCTGATAGGGTTATGAGGACTAAAGGTGGTGGAACCACATAGACCATCCTGAGCTCCTCGGACATGACAGAAATGATAGGTGATTTTCTTTGTCGGGGTTCAGAGTAATGAATTATAAATGATACATGTGTAAGGCATTATAAGCTCTGGATTTTTATTAGGGCACAGTTGTGATTTCATAAAGTCCAGGTGCACTGACAGCTGTAAAGAGACAGTTTATTTAAAAGTGGCTGATGAGGTAATAGCCGTGAAGATTCTTCTAAATTAGTGAAGTCTTTTCTTGAAGGTAACATTGTTCCATTTTTGCAAGGAGACCTGAGAACAATACATTGTTCTATTTGTGAAGCATAGTAACGCCAGGAATTTTTTCTTCCTTTTCACTCAATTCCTTTTATCTCTTTCAAGAATGAAGATCCGAACCAAGCATTTGTGGGTTACCATAATGTTGAGAAAGTTCTCCTAAAGTACTTTTTTATTTGTTTTATACCAATTTGTGGTCCCAGTCACATGGAGAATTTGCCGCACGAAAGGCACAAATGTCGGGCGGATTTTCAGGGTGCGATCACACCGCAACATCTGGGAAGCGTAGCATACCCATGGCCAACTCATGGCATCCTGTCGAAGATGCAGAGTTAAAAAGTACCAAGGAAAGTGCACTAGTATCTGGGAAACGCGTGGCACAGGCAGGCATCTGATCGCAGGAGCATTAGTATCCCGTGGCATCTGGCGCCCGTCCACGTCCCGTCGCAAACCGGATATTTTTCGTAAGCGCATGTGCACAAACACAAAACTGAAAGCTCCATGGAACTGCGCATGCGCACAAATAAAAAACGCTTGTGTAATCGTGCCGCGCGGCTTCTTTGCCACACTGCAGCATTGCCATGTGATCGCCAGCTAACAGCCTAAGCACAGAGACTCGGGGGACCGTGTGATCGGGCTACCATGCTTTATTTTGCTCCAGGGCAAACAGCCACACCTCCCCCCCATATTATCTGGCCCATGTGACCGGGGCCTGAGTTGTTTTGCTTGACTTTTATTAAATCTGCTGAAGGTAAGGTTTCCTGTCTTAATAAAAATGATATATTGTTGGGGTAAGTGATATTCATTAGGGTCTTTTTGTCTGAAGTGTGAATTCATGCTATCAAACATACAAGTAAGTCCAGTTCACTTATGGCTTTATTGCAGTATTATCCAGGCAACATCAAATGTTATCTACATGTTACAGAGAACATTGTGTGCAAAAAAAAAATGCAATGGAGAAGTTTTGAATGACAAATAATTCTACAAAGTTAAACGTTTCTAGATTAAGTGGTGCTTCTACAGCACAAAAATTCAGTTAAAAGTACTAACTGGAGTGGTTTGGGGTTTTTTTGAGCGACACAAAATGAAACTGTGGTTTTATATGTTTATTTCTTTTCTTTTTATTCTGCTTGCCCAGATGGGCAAGGTTTATTAATTTTTTTAAGAATTACTCAAAACAAAAAAAGAGCAATCCAATTTTAAAATATCTAGACATTGTCTCGCTCACCACATTGTTAGATACATAGTTCCCTTTTCCCCCTTGATTAATTTTGTATCACAACAAATATCATTAAACAAAAATATATTCCCAATATACAGTTCGTTTTTCTATATCCTCTCTGCTATTTCATTTTGTCTATGTTACACTATTTTTAATCAATTTTTAATCATAAAAATAGAAATGGAAAGAAGCAGGTGTTTCACAGCAATTTGACAGTTCTAATTTGGGCACATATTTCGTATGTAATATCAGTCTAGTCCCTTTAAGATATTCTTTCATATTTTTAATGACATGAACTTTCAAAATACTTTCTAACTTAAACATAAATCATTACATCTTCTCTAGGTAATCAGCCCATTACTTTTACTTTTTCTCTGCAAAGCTCACTCTGAAAAGCAAACTGCCCTATAATTTTTTTTATCAGCCATCAGTTAAAATATTACAGATATCCCAAACATGTTGTTTCACATAGACCAACCCTTACTTATAAGTTTCACTAATCAATTGAGACACTAAAGATGGTCAGCATTTGTAACTACAGATTATATTCTTAGTCAATAATTTTTCAAATGTCAGTATAAGTTCAAAGAAAGA
This sequence comes from Gekko japonicus, assembly GCF_001447785.1. Classification (NCBI taxonomy): domain Eukaryota; kingdom Metazoa; phylum Chordata; class Lepidosauria; order Squamata; family Gekkonidae; genus Gekko; species Gekko japonicus. The sequence goes on along the minus strand of NW_015161981.1, from coordinate 101,268 downwards.
AAAAGAAATAATATATGAACAAGTATTTCTTAGCAGTTAGAGTTCCACTTTAAATAGATCTTTATCTCATTGACCAATTAAACCAAGCGAACAGTCAAGATATTTTTGTATATAAATTCAAGAAAAAGAAATAGTATATAAACAAGTATTTCTTAGCAGTTAGGGTTCCACTATAGATAAATCTGTATCTCAATCAGTTAACCCATGCAAACAGTCAGGATTTATTGTTAGAGATACTTATGGAATACAAGTTTCTTCTGTTTCCTCTGCAAAAGCCTCCCCAAAATTGTTAGCCTTCTATGTCTTCGATCTTTGAAAGTCTCATCTTCTTCCGTCTGGCTTATGAAATAGCACATAAAGTCCTGTCTCACCCACCTAGCCACGGCTGTCTTGTATTCAGCCATCCCCAATGTCAAAGTCACTGAAGAGTCTCCAAAGTTACAGCTGAATGAATCTCTCATTCTGAGTGTCAAGTGTTGAGACAGTTCCGGCCACTCCTCACTTTGTAAATTATATGACATCATCTGTGCTTGATAGTCTTGCGCTTCAGGAAACATAATCTCTCTTTCAAAGAACTTTTCCAAGACTTGAGAAACAGTGTCCATGATCTTTATCTCTAATTGTGCTTTAAAGAGATCCCGATAGTCATCTGACAACTGCAATATTTTTCCAAAGGCATTTTCCTTCTTATCCATCACTCCTGAACAAGCAGCCTTCACACACAATCAGTGAACTACGCAGATAGAAAAGTCACGTCACCATTTTTTTAATCCACAAGCCTGTCCTCCTTTCCATAAATCAAATTAGCTGCTTTAAAAGTAGAATAAGTTTCTGTAGAAGTCTTTTCCCAGGTAGCAGATAGAAGATTTCAGTGTAAAGTTTAGCCCCTCTATTTAAAAAGTAAGGAACTCCCCCAAGCCGCAAATCGTGGGAGTCTCCGTTCCCTTTGCCTCTGGGGAAGATTTATGGGGGCAGTCAAATGTTCTTTTCCAAGTTTGAAGTTTGTAAGAAAAAAGCCAAAAGTACTCACTAAAACTTCACCAAGGATGTTGGTGACGAGGTTTGAAGTATGAGGGTTGTTACAACTTTCCAGTCATGCTAACACGGCTGGTCTTTCAGAGTTTCTGCTTCAAGACGATCTGATTCCAGCTCCCTCAGTTGCCACAAGCGGGGGGTTCAGATAAATGTCTTCTGCCGCCAGTTTCCTACACTCAAGGTACTGGATAGACTCCTGTCCAGTCTGGTGTATCCGGAAAGGTCAAGAAAGTCCACTAAAAAGCTCCAAAAGCTAGTGAAACTCAGAGAGCCCTGAGTATTCAACTAGTTCGTTGCACAGAAGCCCCACCTCTCCTATATGTTTATTTCTTCATTGTTCCAAGAGGAAATGAATAACCCATAACATGTAAGTTCTTTGGAAATTATTTCAGAAAGGTGTAGGGGTTGTGGTACGGACTGAGATCTGGGAGTCCTGGGTTTGGATCCCCATTCTGCCATAGAACTTCAGTTGGATGACTTTGGGTCAGCCACTGTCGCTCAGCCTGGCATACTTCACAGGGTTGCTGTGAGGATAAAAATGGAGGAGGGGGAGACTGATGCTGTACACTGCTTTGGGTCTCCCTTGGGGAGAAAATAAAGGTATTGATTTCTGGGTTCAAATGGGGACAGCAATATTTAGCTGGCCAGATTTTAAAAGAAAATTGACCAGTGGTACCAACCGGTTAATGGTTCAAATTTTTAAAGTAAAAATAATATTTAATAAAATAGTTAGCAAAACTAAAGACAAATACCTAATACAAGTACATAGCCAAGCTTCAAGCAACATATCGCGAGACCGTCCCTATGTTGTCATAGAGAAAGGGACTGCCACTTCTCAGATAGTTGGAGCCCATGTGTGTCTAAAACAAAACACTTTTTCTCTTTAGAGCACATTATGTTATGCACATTCTGTTCTGGTATGCACATTGCTTTCTGTTATTTATTTAGATTAACCATTTAAAATCAATTATAATTTCTTTAATCTGGAGATAGCCTGCATTAGATATAATCTAAAGCCACTATAAACTGCTTATAAGTGATGAGTCTTGTAGCTACATTTTAATTATAATAACTCTACCTTTGGGTCTTGCATGTACAAAGAATGTGGCAAGCTTCTCTTGGAAATGTTGAAAATAATATTTAGAACAACTGAGACCCTGATGATATTGATTTGCAGTGGCTACAGAAGTCATGCAGAGTGGCTTATACCTCTGTAGTTTCCTTTGCATCCTGTGCTTGACAAGGAAAATGGCCATAGAAAATTATTAACCCTTTAGTCTTATCTGTATAGCCTAGGAAATAAAAGAATGGGCTGTGGTCTTGGTGGTCCTGAGTTTGAATCTTTCCTTTATTATTAACTCAGTTAAGTGGCATTAAACTCATAACTTTCTCTCAGTTGTTCTGGCAGAATAGAAAATGTAGAGATGTTTATCAATGTTAGGAATCTGGTAGTTTGTGTACTTGTCCTAATATATCATGGCTTGTGAGAGATGCATGTAAAAACAGCAGCATGAATGAGTCTTGCTACAGCAGGCCTCAGGGCCAGCTTGTCATTCAGCTTGATTCGGGACTGCAGTGCCTGATCCTGGAAACTGCTTTGTTCATGAAATGGGACAGGCTATTTGGTTGAGGAGATGGGCAGCTGCAAACCGAGGTGGAAAAATCAATGGTGTTTTGAGCACTGGCTTCAGCCTCTTTGGGATGCTTGTGTTTCTGTAGTTACACATCAGAGACGGAGCTCTGTAGTTACACAAAAACATTCTGCAGCAATGCTAAATGAAGAACAGCAGAGGTGACTGGCATTCAATGCTCCCTCTAAGTTGTGGAGTCTTGTGAGCAAAAATTCTACTTCGTGAGCCACTGGCATTCAAGTTGTGAGTGAACGATTTGGCTACTGCATAAATTAATTTACTCTGGAGCCATCTTTCCTGAGCTAAGACAAAATGTGTGAGCCGAAGGCTAAAAAACTGTGAGCTAGCTCACACTCAGCTTAGAGGGGACAGTGCTAGCATTTAGAACTAATTTTCTAACCCCAAATATTCAAACTGTGAGAAGTGCCCTTCATTGTGAGTTCAAACAGTGACACAAGGGAAAAAAGAAGCTATTGGACACTTTCTTCTCCCCCTCCCTGCAGTTCTCTAAACTCCTTTGAAATTAATCCCATCAATTCCAGTACTCAGACTCAGCCAGTCTCATGGTTTAGCTCAGCACATGTTTAAAAGTTTTCACATAGATCAATTCTTCAGTCACCTTGAAAAAGAGACTTGCTCTCTCTCTCTCCCCCCCCCCAATATATCCCTGTAGCTTTGCCCTATGGGCAGTTGTTGATCTCTATATTCCCACCCCCAGTTATTACTGGATATAGCTGTCATGATCTGGGCTATGCCATCAGGGGACTACTAGGCCCAGGGAGCCTGGCTTGGCAGTAGGTGAGGCTGGGCCTACAACTCCCAGAAGCCCCTGAGAGGTTTTGGATCCAAAATTGACTAATAGAAAAGAAGAGGGCTGGGGAACAAAAGGGCTGGTGCCAGAGCAAAAGCTATTCTTTCTTCCAGAGGGCAGAGCCAGAAGGGAGGCTGCTGCAGGAAGAAACCTCATCCTGAGGGAAGGGTGAGTAGTCTAGTGTCACTTGGAATAGTGAGCTAGGGACAGTATATATTTAGACGCATTAGGGCACTTGATTTCTTTTCTTTTCACCCACTTACTGTTATTATTCTGCACCTTGTTGTTTGACCTCCTATGAAAGAAAAACCTTTTCCTTGTTTCACTCTGCCTGGTCCTCATGCCTGTTATTCGGCCAAAAGGGAGGTCTGAAGGTCTTGGGAGGGTGCTCTGGGCCTTCTCAAGGGAACCTAAATCCAGAGTGGTGGCAGTGTCAGGTGACACCCCACCTGAGCTGTGACAATAGCTCCCTCAAGATCACACACAGATCTGTAAACTGACATACATCTTCCTTTCTAGGCTGTGGGATGCTTCCACTATTAAATTTCTCAACTTCTGTATTGTAAAAGGCATGTGAAGGAGCAGGCAAAGTTCTACAAAGATGTGGCATAATGTGGCAGGAGCCTGATGTATGTAGTGGCAGGCAGATTGGGATCACAGAGTGTTAGCAGATGTACATTGCAGAGGCTGGCCATTCCTATGTGAGTGTCGGAGTCCCAGTCAAGTCACTTTTCACACACACTTTCTTGGTTGAAAGTTTTATTAGAAGATATGAGATCTTCAGGGAATGATCTCTTTGTCAGAACTGAAGCATTATGGCGGGAAAGGTGCATATAGTTACAATCACACATTCCATTCTTACACGTCAGCAAAACTACCCAGACCGTGAGAGATATATGGTCCATCCCTAGCTAATCAAAGTTGTTTCTCCCAAGGACCCCTTCCCGTGTGAAAGACATCTCTTGAGGGCAGCATAGAAGAGTTACACAGGCAAGCGGTTCTACGCGCATACACTCACTCCTCCCCCCCTTAGGAGTGCAGTGGCAGGCAAGGGTGGATGATAAGAATTTAGGCACATTAGGGGGAGAGCAGGGGGAAAAGGTTAATACAAGAGGTATAGCAACAGGCATCGATATTGTAAGGCATGAATACAACAGGTACAAATGGTCAACCAAACCGAGTCTGACAGTGAGAGAAGTATGCTGACCCATATATTATGTGCCAAGAACAACTCTTTAACCAGTATCTTGAGAGTTTCTTCTGCTGCCTAATTTTGTCATAGAAGAACTGTGCAAGCACTGAAATTTTATCCCTAAACACCGTAGAATCTCTCTGGTTGTGTAAATTCCTTGAGAAATCATAATAAGGACTGGACTCTTTATTATAATTTTTTTAAAAAAATACGCAAAATTGGTTCCCTCTGGTTTCTGGTTTTTACATCCATTTGGTCCTTGCCCTGAATCACAGAGTATATATAGCCGGAGAGCCAGTTTGGTGTAGTGGTTATGTGTGCAGACTCTAGTCTGGGAGAACCGGGTTTGATTCCCCACTCCTCCACTTGCAGCTGCTGGATGACCTTGGGCAAGCCATAGTTCTGTCAGAGCTGTTCTCTCAAGAGCAGTTTGCGAAAGAGCTCTCTCAGCCCCACCTACCTCACAGGGTGTCTGTTGTGGGGAGGGGAAAGAAAGAAGTTTGTAAGCCACTCTGAGACTCTGAGTGAAGGGCAGGGTATAAATCCAATCTCTTCTTCTCCTCCTCCTCCTCCTCCTCCTCCTCCTCCTCTAACTGTGACTGTGTTCTGGTCACTTAGGCTATCTACACAGGATTAGCCCAGCCATGGCCTTTACACTTTACACTTCCATCCAGCAGGGACTTTTCATTAGAGAGCCCCATTGGGAATGGATCCCAAACCTAGTTTAAGACCTAATGACTCTCACAATCCAAAGAGGCTTTTCAATATTGAGATTAGAATAAGCATCTTCAGGGCTTTTTTTGTAGAAAAAGCCCATCAGAAACTCATTAGCATAACAGGCCACACCCAACAGTATAAAGTAATTACCATATTAGGCCACACTCCTGACAGTGCAGCTCATTAGCATATTAAGCCACACCCCATGCATTCCCTTGGCTTGCCCAGGCAAGCCAGCCCTTGGACAGGCCGGGAAAGGCACAAGGAGGCATTTAAATGCCTTACCAATCCTTCCAAGCCCCCCCCCAGCCCGCCTGCCTCTGAATCACTGAGGGGGGTCACTTTCAAGGCCTTCCCTCTGTAGCCACACATGCAGAGGTTTTGGCTGTAGTGGGCATGGCCAACTCTGAAGCCAGTCGGAACTCCGTTCCTGCGTGTTCCTGCCCCAAAATAGCCCTGAGCACCTTTATTAGGGCTGCAGTGATTACTTCTTTTGTGTTTTTGAGTGCTAAACAGATCCTGGATCCAGATCCTCCAAAGTAAGGCTTTTGCTTCTTGACCCAAAAAAAGACTAATGTGCTTTCCATAGCTTGAAAAAGGGGGCATTGCTTGCTTATTGTCAAGTGTCAAGTACAAAAGATAAAGCAGTGTGCTGAAGCAGTTGGTACCTTTGCACTAAAACACGGTCCTGGCTTCACAAAGAGTCACTTACACATTAAGCTGCCTTGTACTGAATCAGGGAGCTGCGGTGGCTCAAGTGGTTAAGACGCTGAACTGCAGGCTGTGAAAGGTCGGTAGTTCAGCAGTTCGAGACCCGGGTGCCGCATGATGGAGTGAGCTCCCGTCTCTAGTTCCAGCTCCTGCCAACCTAGCAGTTCGAAAGCAAGAAATTGCAAGTAGATAAATAGGTACCACTTCGGTGGGAAGGTAACAGCGTTCCGTGCGCCTTGGTGTTTAGTCATGCCGGCCACATGACCACGGAAACTTCTTCGGACAGCGCTGGCTCTTCGGCTTTGAAACGGAGATGAGCCTAGAGTCAGACTCGACTGGCTTTCAAGCAAGGGAACCTTTACCTTTACTTTACTGAATCAGACCATCAGTCCACCAAGGTCAGTATTGTCTACTCAGACTGGCAGCTGCTCTCCTGGGTCTCAGGGAGAGGTCTTTCACATCACTTTCTGCCTGGTCCTTTTAAATGGGGCCTTCTGTATGGGAAACAGATGTTCTTCCACTGAGCCACAGCTCTTCCCCCATTCTGATCTTCTGTTGAAGAAGGAGGTGGGGGTTGCATGAATCCAAGGTTTCCAAGCAAGTGACTTTTCCTAATCCACCTTTTGCTCAGTAATAAAGATGCTGGCTGTAGAGAAAATAGCGAGCAGACCTCTAAGTGATGGCTGTGGCTGTTTATAAAAGAGGTTCATAAATAAAGGTAGGATTTCTAATCTGTCCTGATTAGAGGCCAAAGTATAAATTTTGAGTTTTCCTTATATAACAGATACCCCAAATACAAAAGGCATTAGAATTCACTGTGGTTTCCACTTCTTTGATTATTATTCCAACCTTGCACTTCTGGGGATGTCTGTCCCATTTTAGGCTAAAAATAACTCAGTTGCTGCTGCTGAACGTGCCTGATTCACCGCCCACGCACTCTTGGCTTTGCAACACAACCTCTCCTCTTTCTGTGTTTCCCTGCAGTTGCAAGTAGAAGGGTGCTGGCTGCAAGAGCTCTGCCGCAAAGATGAGATTGAATGTGCAGGGATCACAGTGTGTTTTGTATAGAAAATACAGAGCCTGTATCATTTATTTGCTATGATCTTGGAAACGATGGTTGAGCACGTAAACAAACACAGTTCCTTCTGATGGGCATTTATAAATTCTAGAAAAATGTCTACTAATAGAAATGCCCGCTAATAGCTGGATAGATTATGTGTGAAGGTGTGTACTTCTGCATTGCAAGAACCCAGTGGAATGGGGGGGGGGACTCCTCCTAGTGAGGCCAGGCCATCTCAGTGTCAGGAGTAGGGAATAATTTTACTGTGGCTGCAAGAGCATCCCTGAATGTAGTGATGGGAATGGACGGCAAGCATTCAGGGTATAACAACAAACAATAACAGTGAAACGACTCAAGGTGGCTAACATCAAATAAAACAAATACCACTCAAAATGATTCAATAAAATTGACATCAACAGTTAAACTCATCCTTGGTTACCAGTAGTCAGCAATAAGTAAAACCAACAGTATAAATCACTGTAAACACAAATGGCATAATAAGCTGCAAAAATAATAAAATATGGGGTCATTGGGAGACAACATGAGAGCAAAGGCAGTATGGTATAGCCCGATCTCTTCAGATCTCAGAAGCTAAACAAGGTCAGACACTGAAGAGGAAGGCAATGGCAAACCACCTCCTCTTCTTACTTGAAAGCCCCTTGCTGGGGTCACCATAAGACAGCTGTGACTTGACATCACTTTACAAACACAGAGGAAACAACAGAGAATGTTGGAAACTGTGGTTTCATATATAGACTGACACCACTCAGTAGTATTACCCTATTTAGGGACCCACCTAAATTAATCCCAAGTTTTGTTAATGTACTGAATACCACCTTTTCCTCTGTTCTTGGCCTGTTTGCTTCATATAGTACTAGAGAGACATTTGGGAACATAATCCCCATCTGGTACAGCAGATGCACTCAAGGATGATGTATGTTAAACAACAGATTTCATCTGCCTAGATTCCCATGTGTCCACCAACACGGAGTGTGTGCAAGATGTTGTAGTTATCAAAATCACGGTGTCTGCCACCATAGCCAATCAGTTTTGTGACATTCAAGTTATACTGACCCAGTAGGTTTGTCACTGGAGATGTTGCTTTTAACCTGACAAAATTGCACTACATTCCCACAGAATGTACCTTTTTTTTTTGCAGTATAAGTATAACTAATTTTATTGGAGAATTCTACCAAAACCAAAAACACTACAGAGAAAATAGACGTGGGAGGTTTTAATGAGTGGCGACTTATCTCTGAACTGAAGACTAATCTTTTTTTGGAACTATTCTCCCTGTATTCCTTACAGTCATGGAGAAGAATATGATTATAAGTGGAAACCTCCCAAAGGTGGCTGTTGACTGAACATAAATGTCAGAATCTTTCTGCAGCATAACAGAACACACTGCAAGTATCATTTGTTACTGTCCATGGTACTGTTTTCCCTCATTCTATTGGTCTGAAGCTATGAACAGTCTTGTCTTCCCCTTCCTTCAGGTAAACTACAGTTGTCAAGCAGTATGTTTTAGTTAAGCATTTCTATTCTTCCAAAGCATGGCTACATTCTCTCATAGCTGGCTTCTATGTAAACTTGTCAAAAGTGGGAAGGAGTGTGTGGATGTGCTTGTAAAAACAAAAAAGGAATTGGCATCAGTGTTCTTGAGTCACTGAAAAGCCATGCAAATAAATATATCACAAAGTTTCCCATAGATTTATTTATTTATTTATTATATTTATACCCCGCCCATCCCGCAAGCGGGCTCATGGAAGATATATAAGAGGATAGCATTTCAGGGCTCTGATGAGAGTATGTGAAGTTTATAAAAGAAGGTACAGTTTGTACAAGGTATTTTCTGCCTGCATGCATGGTTCTAAGACCTCCTGGATACCCCCTTGCCTGGACAAATGCTAATGTGTGCTGCAGAAGATCAAAAAGCAGCAGTTCCCATCACTGCAGCTGTGTGCGGATTTTCAGTATTTGTAAGTGTATAGCAGCACACAGGATATTCAAGTTCTGAATCAAATATATGAAGCTGAATCATAGTATATTGAGAGATTGTGGGTTACTTGGAGGAGGCAGAATTAGAGTAAAGTGCTTCAAGGCTTTAAATGTACTGATGCTTTTTAAATGAGCTGTACACATTCCAGAGGAGAGCCTGTGCAGGGAAGTGGTTAGAGTGTCAGATTAGGATCTGGAATCTGGGTTCAAATTTCCACTCTGCCATGGAACTTGTTGGATGGATTCGGCCAGTTGCACACTGTCAGCCTAATCTACTTCGCAGGGTTGTTAAGAGGACAAAATGGAGGACCACAGAACAATGTATACCATCCTGAGCAACATGGAGCGAAAATGTACCAATTTTACAGCAAGAGAAACAACTAGAATTCTCATTTTAAAAAAACTGGTAAAGGGGCCAGTTGGAAGGATCCGTTAATCTGGGGTGAGCAAAAGTTTGGGAAGTGAAGCAAGAAAACATTTTAAGAGGATATTTTGGAAGGGAGAAGGCAGGAGACTTATCCTCATTACGCTTACATGATGAAATACTACTAATTTTTTAATTCAAATTTAAGTAAGCAATTACATCTAAATCTTGAAATAAAACAAATTTAAGGACCAGCGATTTCAAAAAGGATGTACTTATTCTATACTTTCATCTGAAGAATTATTTAGTACGTTCTTATCCAACCTTTCCTCCTAGAGGTTCAGAATACCTAATTCCACCTAACTCCTAATAATAAACATGCTGTGATGTTTGGCATCAGCTGAAGTTTTTGTTATTTTTAAGGGCCATCTCAGGTGAGAGAATTATAATGGACTAGCCTTGAGTTTATGAGGAATGGATCTGCATGGCTAGATCAATCAAATGGCAGTAGGGGCCAACATCCATGCTAAATGCAGCTGAAAGAAGGCCTTTTTTGCAGCTGAATTTCATCTGATTTGATATAACCCCCAGAATCCAAACAGAGTCAGCTGGACCCCATAAAATGTGGCGAGAACAATGTCATCTAAAACTTAACAGCTTGTCAGGGTTCAATTTCAACTTGATCACCTTTAGTCAATTGATCACGACTGCTAGGCACTGGCATGCCTCTGTAATTTATGGGCTGGATTAGTGTTATGCACCTTAAACGTAACTTGAAAACTTGCTAAACATGCACCTACATGACTTTAGATTGGTGTTTGGGCAATGCAAAATTGGCTTCCTCTTTGCTTCCAGGATCAGTTCCTGGTGCTGTTTCTCATTTACAAAGCCTGGAACTCACATACCTGAAGGGTTTCTATCAATGGCACCCACACTTCAATGGATCAGCTCAACAGGGCCTGCTGGCTGTGTCTTCTATTTGCTCTTAAGCATCCACCAGTTTTTCTTGTCAGTGACAGCCTCACTTTTATGGGATGACTGATAGAAGAAGGCACTTTCGCCTGGCAGGTCACAGGATCTACAGAATTTTATGCCTCAAAAACATTTTTTAAAATGTTTTGATTACTTGCAGTTTTATTGGTCATATGGATTTTGAGCTGCCTGTTGGATTTGATTGTATTACTTTGTTTCAACTGATTTGAACTTTGGATCAGGTGGGATATAGATTTTTAAAGCCAGGGGCTGCCCCAGACTCAGGGGCTGTGCCATTGCCAACAGTAGGCCCAGCACGACTCCCAGGTTGCACTGCTGCCAGGGGTGTGCCCCCATGCAGCCGCCATGCCAAAAGCAACATGACTTCAGGGTTGCCCACTGCCAGCAGCATGCCCATGCGGCTCCTGGTCTCTATGACAGCTACCAGTGGGGCTCCTGGGCTGCACAGCTGCTGGCAGCATGCTCTACCTGGGTCCCAGTCTGCACAGCTGCTGCCACTGGACCCAGCAGGGCCCCTGCGCTGTGCCACCGCCAGGCCCACCATGACTTAGGGACTGCAGCAGCTACTGGAGGTAACATAGCTTTGGAGGTAAAGCATGCACAGAGAATGCTACATTGTCCAGGTTTTCTGAAAAATCTGTTTAGCCTCTAGGTTCCCTGATTTGAGGATTTAGCTATCTGGAGATGGGGACTGTATATGGCTAATAGTATATAGATTCACTGAAGCAGCCATGTTTTCCTTCCTCCATCATCAAGTCTAGCTGGGACAGGGGAGAAAGAGTGGCCTGATCTATACTAAATACAATTTAAGTTGTAAACTAGGTTTATTGTAGATCTTAAATAGACCCCACAACTAGTGCTATAATACTTGGTTGTATCACTGCGGAGACTGCGGTGGCTCAAGTGGTTAAGACGCTGAACTGCAGGCTGTGGAAGGTCAGTAGTTCAGCGGTTCAAGACCCAAATGTGCCGCAAGACAGGGTGAGCTCCTGTCTCTAGTTCCAGCTCCTGCCAACCTAGCAGTTCGAAAGCACGAAATTGCAAGTAGATAAATAGGTACCACTTCGGTGGGAAGGTAACAGCACTCCGTGCGCCTTGGCGTTTAGTCATGCCGGCCACATGACCACGGAAACATCTTCGGACAGCGCTGGCTCTTCGGCTTGGAAACGGAGATGAGCACCGCAACCCTAGAGTCGGATTCGACTGGCTTTCGAGCAAGGGAACCTTTACCTTTACCTATCACAAATCCAAGCCATATCTCCTCCCTTCTACTTTGTGTTCCTGTACTGCCATACCACATCTCCCAGTAGGCACTGCTTCCATGTCAGTTGTTATAACCACTGCTGTATCTAAGAATCCCATGCAGCCTCAACCACAGTGCCCATTGTATATCCTTTCCATCACTGGTGCCATTCCATCTCCTTTGACTTCACCCTGGATGAGCATATGATACAGGAAGCTCACTCTGAATTAGTTACATTTCCCCTCTGTGACACTGTGATAATGCCAAGTATGGTCCTGCTCACACGCAGACGTTGCTGCAGGAGAGCCACGATTGCTGGGCAGAATATATGGGCGCGATCACATGGAAAAATCTGGTAAGCGTCGCGCACCCATCACCAACCAGTATCGTCTGGCCGAAGATGCAGAGTTTAGAAATACCTGGGAAATCCACTATCAACCAGTTGCAACGAGCTGCAGACGGACGCTCTCCATGTGATCGCTCCAGAGCGCTCCTCTCATGTCCCTGCTTCCTGGTTGGAGCACGCCAGAAACACCTGCCGATGGAAACAATGCTGTTGCGTCCGATTGCATTGGGGCGCGTCAAATTGCAACGGTGCAAATAGCCACACCTCCCCCCCCCCCCGCGTTATCCGGCCCGTGTGACCTGGACCTGCGATTGGCTATTTAGTGCTGCAACTTCACCACATTACCAATGTGATTCTTGACTAAAGTCAGATTGTAAAGAGACAGCAGCTTGGTAGCCCCCCCCCCCACAAAAAAGCCATTGAAGTAGCTGGCCAGAGGGCAGTTAACAGTGGGCAAAAGGGTGTGGAAAAGGAACGCTATTAGAGGGTCTTTGGTTGACCATTGATTTCAGGCTCCCCCCAGTCAAAAATGATTGCCCTACACCATAGGATTATCTGTTATGATACACATTTATCATGTTGTGACACTCAATCCAGATTCACCATAGGACTAGCTTGTATGACCTACTGGCCTTGTGCATGATTGACAGTGGGAGGAGGGGATATAATGCCTTACCTCCGCACCTAGCAAGTGCCAGCAGACATTTACATGCCTGTGTAGGTGTATAGGCTGGTGTACCACCAAACCAACCTAGTGAAATAAGTTTCCTGATTAGTGTTGTCTGATATAGAGTGCTTTGCAATAATGGAAAGTAATAGCATTGTTGGTATCTGAGCCATAGCTGGTGAAAGGCAATCGGATCTAAAAATTAGCATCCAAATTCTGTATTGCAGATGCACTGGGTTTTTTTGGTTAACTTTGTGATTCTTCTTTTCAGAAGGCCTGTGAAACTGAAAATGTACAGAGCTCTATGTCTTTAAAGACGGTAGGATGACACATTTATAAGATTTATATTTATCTTTCCTTCATAATAACTCAATTTTTATTTGATTGCATGAAGCACTCTGAGGCACTTCTAGCCTGTAAGATGAAAATTGAATTAAATCAGTAGAAGAAATTGATCTAGCTTTAAACGTTACGAGTGAAATCCTAATTTCACATCAGTCTTATTTAATTCTGCTTAATAACAACCTCATCTTCTGGAGTGAGCTGGAAACAGCCATCTTTGTACACTTTGTTAGGACTACACTAACAAGAATAGTTCAGTGATACTCTTCTAAAAATCTTTGTCTTTTATTCCCAGTTAAATCTAGAAGAGTTTCTTGTAACTGCATTTGCAGTAAGCTATAGCGGTACAAATATATGGTAGCAGAACAACCATTTGCTAATATATATACACGCACACATGCACAAACACACACATACTAGGAGTTAGGCCTGTTGTGGGAAGAAATACAATGAGCTCTAGAAGGAAGCTCCAGGTGAGTGTCCCAGCTGTGGCTGGTGGGGCGGCAGAGGGAAGGGGAGAATAGAGGGAAGCAAGCCATGTTTATTTACTTCTGGTTAGCTATAAGGCAGGGCTGTCTCAAGTCATTTTGCTGCCCCAAGTAGGTAGTATGGGAGGACAGCCTCATGGTAACAGGTATGGTTCCCTCCCCCCTGACATGTTGATTTGGGATTATGCAGTGGCAGCTAAAGTGGAAAACCACCTCCTCCTATGCCATGTCTTCTGGGTTCCAAGGGTCTAGAAAGCGGTTCCATAGCCAGTTACAGGGTTGCCAACTTTGGGTTGGGAAATACCTGTAGATCTGAGGGGTAGAGCCTGGGGAGGGCAGGGTTTGGGGAGTTGATGGACCTCAGCAGGGTATAATTCCATAGAGTCCACTGGCCAAAGCAGCCATTGTCTCCTGGAGAACTGATCTTGGTCATCTGGACATCAGTTGTAATAGCTAGAGTTCTCCACGTGCCGCCTGGAGGTTGGCTTATATTAATTTGTGGCAATGCAGTGGTAGCTAAGGTAGAAAAGCACCTCCTCCTATGCCATGTTATCTGGGTTCCAAGAGTCTGGAAAACAGTTCCATAGCCAGTTACAGGGTTGCCAACTCTGGGTTGGGAAATACATTGAGATTTGAGGGGTAGAACCTGGGGAGGGAAGGGGTGGGAGGGACCTCAGCAGGGTATAATGCCATAGAGTCCACTGGCCAAAGCAGCCATTGTTTCCAGGAGAACTGATCTTGGTCATCTGGAGATCAGTTGTAATAGTTGGGAAATTTTCTGTAGGGGAAATTATGTGCTGTGGCTGGGGAACACGGTGATTTCTGGGAGATCTCCAGGCCCCACAGGGAGATTGGCAACTCCAGTGATCATTTAAGGGAAGATTGGGATATGTATTTTACCTCAGGACACATTTAATGACTCCCAACAACAGCAGCAAACTGTTTAGAATGTTAGAGGCAAAGGCCAATCAGGCTGCATACACACAACCTCTGTGTTCCGACTGGCTACGGGCAGGGAGAGGAACAGCAAACTGTTTAGAATGTTGGAGGTGGGACTCAGGCAATTCAGCCAGTGGATAGGGACAGCTTCTGAGTGACACATCATGGAGCCAACTGATTTAGGAGTGTGTCGAATGTTCAGAAAGTGCTACCCAACTTCACAATTATATATAACAAGACGGGGACCCGCGATACTCGCGGGGGGGGAGAAGAACTCCGTCTCCTCCCCCCGCTCGATGTCCCGAGGAGGCGGCAGCGGTGGCGAGGCCGGTCCTCCCCCCCCTTTGCCAGGCTCGGCGGCGGCAGTGAGGCCAGTCTCCCCCCCGCCCGCCCGCCCTGCCTGCCTGCCGGCTCCGATGAGGAGGAGGAGG
>NW_015161981.1:77071-86029 GCF_001447785.1 Gekko japonicus | reverse complement strand
GGCTTAGAAGCCGCGCGGGCCTCGGCTCCGTCTCTTTCCGGCTCTCTCCCCCCCCCCACCGTCTCCGAGGCACCTCGCACTCTCTCTCCCCCCACCCCCCGGCTCCAGCAGCGACGGCGACGTTCCAGAGCGTCCCCTGCGCACGCGCAGGAGACGCTCTGTGACTTTCGGGGGGATTTAAACATCCCCCCGATTTTTCCCCAAAGGTTTCGCATTTTTGTGCACCCCTGGGGACTGCCCCAAGAGTGCACAAAAATCTCCCTGCCCCCCAAGTCGCCCCGGAGCGCGGATTTAGCGATCCGCACTCCCGGGGCAACATGGCTATTAGTATAAAAATGAGATATATATAAAAGGCTAGCCATGATCCCAACGACTCACTTTCTACCTGATTGGGCCAGCCTTTCAAAGTCATTTGCATATGTATGCTGATTGGGTCTCGCCTCCAACATTCTAAACAGTTTCCTTTTGGGAGTCATTGATTTTAATGATTTTTATGTTTTTGTCTTGTTTTCATTTTGTGAGCTGCCTTGAGTAGGTCTCTGAAGAGGAAGAATAGATGTTTGAAATAATAGAACTGTAAAAGAAATCTAAAATTATTATGCTACAACTCAATATTAGAGTAATGTTGGTAACTCCTGTATGAGCCATTCTTTGTACTGTGGCTCCATACTATTCTGGTCTGGAATAGATGTAATCTTTTTTTTAAAAAAATGTTTGATAAAGAATTAAAACAGCATAATTAAATACATCATAAAACCCATTACAAACTATTAAAAGCACCTAAAATAAATATATAAAACAGAAGATTGCAAATTAAAATATGGCAGGAGGAAGAGATCAGTGAGGGAATGCTAGATGAAACAAAGACAACGATGAAAGGGAATGAAGAAATATCCTGAAGGGGGAGTTCCATAATTTTGGCACCATGACTGAGAAGGCCCTCTCTTCGGCTGCCACATGTCCAACCTCAGAAAGTCGGGACACCCAAAGATGGCTCTCAGAAGATGACTGTAGCAGTTCAGTGGGTTTGTACAGAAGTAGATTGTCCTTAAGGTATGGTGGTTCCAAAACTGTATTCCTTTTTGTTCCTTATTTCCAGCAAGTTTTACAGGGTGGGAATATGGAACAGCCTCTGAGCCTGGCTGAGGACAAGGACAATTTATTAGCCTGTCAAAAGCAGTGTAAGAATATTAAGTTCCATTGCCCATTTGAAAAGAAAATTAAATATTTAAGGTATATTGGGAAAGTAGATGAGATGCAAGAATAACCAGTATATGAAAGGAATCAAAGGTAACAATTTTTATGGGCCTCGGGGGCTTCTTAGATGCTTTACAGAAAGGGAAACGATACTGTCATGATTCCATGTTTTGGTGTGTGTGTTTCTTTAAATGTTTAGTGTGACTGCAGTAATGAAAGGAGAGTGATAGAGGAAGATGAGTGTGATGTGATTGGCTGATAACTGAGAATGTGGGAGGAGGGGTGTCTCTGAGGTGATTCAGCATTCACAAAGAGACGAATGTGGAGAGTTTTTGTGAAAGTCTGTATGACAGGGGAAGCAGTTGAAGTTTTGTTTAGCCTGTGTGGCTATGAGAAAGAAAGTTCAGCCTATGTGGCTATATGAGCAAGAGAGTAGCCTGTGTGGCTATATATGAGCAAGAGAGTTCAGCCTGTGTGGCTATATATATGAGAGATAAGCCCGTCAGAGTTGAGTTTTGGTGTATGAGAGACTGTGTGTGATGCCAAGCTTTGTCAGTTATATTTTCTTTCTTCAAAAACAGTTCAAAAATACCCAGAAATCTATTTTGTTCTTTTATAAATAAATCAATATTTGTTTAAACTTATCCCAGAAATCAGAACAGTCCTTCCTCAGGGCCACATAGTCCTCTGAAGAGCCCAGACACTGGGTCATTCTACCAATATAGAGAGATTTGGAATTTTTAATTCCTGGTGGCAGCAGAAATCTACTAAATTCAAGTACACAGAGGGCACGATCACATGCACAATTAGCCGCACCATAGGCACGAATGCCGGGTGGATTTAAAGGACACGATCAGACACAAACATCTCAGAAGCACCCCACACCCATCAGCAACCCGTTTTGCTCTGCCACAGAAGCGGAGTAAAAAGACATCAGGGAAAGTCCAGTAGCAAATGGGTTGCTATGGGCTACGGACGGACTTTCCCCTATCTGATCGCTGCAGTGTGCTCTCACGGCATCGGGATGGTCTGAACAAGCCATCACAACTCCGTGCCATTGTTTTTTTCCCCTTCTCAGTATGTGCATCATCACACACTCCATAGAGAGCCCTCATGCTGAGATGCGATTCATCGATTCCCCGTTTAAGTGCATCAGGAACAAATGGCAAAAAAACCCAAAACCCTGACTCACCCATGGCTGTGCCTGATCACGCAGTGGCAGGCTGCCCCACAGCTTCAAACTGTGGGTCAAATTCCTCTGGGGAAAATAGCCTCACTTCCCCCCCACCTTATCTAGCACATGTGACCGCCATCAGAATGTGTTTTAAAGGAGAAACAGTCTCCCCAATAAGCGAGGATGCTACAGATACAGATGAACCATTGCCAATAATCCAAGAGCAACCCGTGCCAGTGCAGTGCACTAAAGCAATTGCACATGGTGCTCCTGTGTATATTTATTACTTATTCTGATACCTTTTATGTGCCACTTCCCAAAAAAGAACTCACAACAACTAGTATTTGGGCTACATAAACTTTATGGATTATTAACATGTCATTTAAGCAACATATTTCTTTTCTGAAACTACAGGGCATATCTTTTCAGGGTGCACTGTATTTCAAATTGTTTTGTAATTTCTCCATACTGCTCCAAGGTAGTATGTATTCTTAGCAAAAATTCCCTTTATTTTATATTTCCATAAAGTCTTTCACATGCTACAGCTTAGCCAATGCTGATCTGAACCACTGAGCTATGCAGTGAATGTCTTAATGTTAGAAATAGCTTCTCTAATACTTTTACAGATTGATTAATTATTTAACCAAAAGGGAAGAGCTTCCCTCTTTTCTCTTTGATCAGGAAGAAAACACCAGGTGCCTGTGAGGAAAGAAACTGGGCAGGAGAAACTTCCCTTCTTCTGGCTGAGGCCAAAGGAACCCATGACTTGTCCATCATCTTCAATAGAGGCATGTATAAATTGTGCTATCATGTTATTGATAAAGGGGTTCAGTTTTACACAGAAAACAGGCAAAACAGACGGACAGTTTTCTGTCCCACCAACACAAGTAGAAAGAAGGTGTGTGGCTGTGCTTGTGTGCACGCATGCATATGTTTTCCATTCACTAAAGCCAGAGCACCCTATAGCTAGTAGAACCAGACAAACAAAATGTTTTTTCCTTATTTAATTTAATCTTCTGTCCTGCAGTTGGTCTTAGATTTGATTTATGGACAAATCAGAAGGGGGAAACAAGATTGCTTCTGTGTCTTTTCTTTGTACCAGAGGCGTATTGTGTTTTCAGAGCTCAATAAAACCAAGGTTTGCAAACCTGATTAAATACCATTGAGCATCTAATGCCACACAAATGTTCCAATTTATTTTCAAATAATAATTAGTTTACATCCTCAGTTAGATATGAATGTGAAAAAGACAGTTTAGAAGGAGGTGTGTGGTAAAATGACAGTCCAAAACCTAATCTGTAGCTTGACGTAATTATTTCTGGTTCCCTGAGGTAAAAACTGCTTCTAGCCTATTGCCACAATTTTTAAAAGTCATCTTTTTAAAGTAGAAATATCAAACAAAAGCAATGAGCACCTCCTCAGACTGACAGTGCAGATGAAAATGGCTGTATTCTGAGATAGCTTTAAAAGCACGGTACATGAATTAACCATTGGAGCACAATTACAGGGTTTGTTAAGCTACTTTTTCTCCATTTGTCTGGATTGCTTTGCAAGTACTACAAGAGGGAGGGGGGAGGGAGGGATGAGGCATGTCCTGCAAAATTTCTCAGTACAGAACTACTTTCTTTAGCAATGTCCTCCTCATGCATGGTGGAGGACCTTACTAGAGCATAGAACTCTGGTTATGTATTTGCAGGTCATCCTGTCCAATTACTGCACTTCAGCAGGATTTCCTGTATCCATGGAAGCTAAAATCTGAATGCCTGGGTCACTACTGGCACTTTTAAGTGATGCCCCAATGCAGCTCAGCCTGTATTCTTTCTGCTCTCATTTTCCTGGAGACAAGCTAGGCAAGAAGGGACTGTACTAATGAGACAGTGATTCATCTTTACTGGAGCTTAGGTGGATCTAAGTTTTTTCCTTTTTGTGTCCAGTTTCCCAGAAAGGAAGATGAGAGTGAAAGCAAGGTTCTGAAAGTGAGGTTCTGTTCTACATTTCCAGCCATATAAAAGACATCTCACTAGCTATCTGGAGTCATTCAAAAATCACTGTGTTCTCCAAGGAACTCTGCAGTTTACCTAGAAATAACAACCCTGTTATTTTAACATGCATGAAATAAGAGTGAACATAATGTGAGAGGAATCCCACTTTTGTTATAACTTCTTGACTGTCTAACTTCTGAGTCACAAACCTACTGGAAACTAAAGTGAGTCAAAGATGGTTATGCTAAAATACATGGTTATGTAAACTAGCCCCTCAAGAAATACATGTGCTCCACCAGTCTCTGGGTAAGTCTTTGGTATTTGTGTTCTCCAAATCAATCTTTCCTGCTCTCTGAATAAATGATTTGAAATAGACATCAGCAATAATATATAATTTGTAAGCTCAGTAGAATTGCTGTCTCCTGTAATGAGTTCTCCTCAGTAGAAATTCTATTTTCACTTTGCTAGTGATAAAAAGAGGCATAATTACAGAATTGAGAGTACTTGCAGTTCTGGCTGTATGAAAGTGACAGAGTTTATAAGATGGTGATGGTGTGTCTTGCAGTGGTGGAGGTTAAAAGCAAGAGAAAAAGAGTAAAGATTTCTTTGAAGCTCTGTAAAATTTTGCTGGTTTTATTCATGAATACGGAACCTACAGGAATTCTTAAAACTCAGTTAAGACAGAGTTGCATGTGTGATCCAGAACATCATTTCTCAGATGGTCCAGAGAACATTACAGTCTTAAACTTCTCCTTTATTTGGAACATTTATTTGTGTTTTCTGTATCTTGTGGTGTTCTGTGTATATGTTAAAGAAAAGACGGAGAGGTTATCTATCCAACTTTTTGCAGCTCTGTCTCATTTAGGGTTCAGTCCTTCTCTGTTCCTGAGGTTTCATTCCAAACAACTTCAGAACAGTGTTCCCTCCAGGCCCGTAGCCAGGATTTTTAAAGTCAGGGGGCATTTAAATTTCTTAGGGGGCAGTGGCTAATCGAATTAAAAGTCATTTAATTCAGTTTCGGGGGGAAACAGAGAGGTGCTATCTGGCTCCACACGGCCACCATAGCTGGTCCTTCATGTCAGACAGCTGTGCAGGAATACTCGGCTCCTTCCCCACACCTGCCACTGCTCAGGGGCCCTGGGCAGGACGGGCAGTCGTGGGGTCCTGCCAGTAAGTCAGGGGGCCTAGCCCCGAGATTCCCCACTGTAATACCTTCCACTATAGTGAGAGATCTAGTATCCCTACTTAGGTTTTCTCTGTGACATGAAGTGTCATTTCTGCTTCAGCTAATATGCCAACAATGGTTGTTGATTAAAAATGAGATCTGGCCATGATGATCCATGTTCGGATGCATCTAACTCAGATTACTGTAATGTGCTTTCAAAACTTGTCTGGAATCTTCAGTTGGTTTAAAATGCAGCAGCCAGGCTACTGTCAGAGGTGGGCTACAGGAATGGTATCACCTTTGTGTTGAAAGATTTGGATTGGCTCGCCGTTTTTTCTTTCTTTTTTTTGTGATAAACTTTTGTTGGTTTTCAAAAACACTAACAAACAAAAACAATACAACATAAAAAGAGCTTGGTATCTTGTACTACATCAGTTCAAATCCCTCCCATATAGCTTAACTAATGTAAATTAACTAATACACTAATATTTTGCAACCCTAAATGACAAATAATACATTAATAAATTCATTTGAGAGTTATCTAAACATTCTACCATTGTTTTCCTTTAATAATGCAAATCAAAGGCTCTGCTACAAATGTTCCATATTTATCCATCTGTTCTGACCCTTGATGGAATTATTTCCTTTTCTGTTCTTCTTGCCAATACAATTTACTGCAAAACATATATATACATCTATTTTCATTCTGACTTGGTATTTAGTTATTACTGAACATAAGCATTAGAATCCTTCTGTGGTTTAGTTCCACCTATTATTCTATGGTTTCTCCATCTAATTTTTTTAGTTTTCCAAAAAGAAAATACAACACAAAAAAGAGCTTAATTTCTTGTATTACATCAGTTCAAATCACTCCTTTACAGCATGACTAATGCAGATTAAGTACTAACGTAATATCAAAACTCTACACACCTGACTCTTGTACATCAGGACTGTAAGCTGTCAGAGGTCCAAGCCAACTTGCTGACAGCCACTCATATCTTGTGGTCTTTATCCTAAAGCAGGACAAAAGGCTGGGAAAGACTGTCTGAAGAGCCGTGGCCAAAGTAGACAATACTGGTCAGCATATGATAGCTTCGTAACATAATTAGACGTGAAAGATCCACATAGAGTATTTAATTACTTTAACAGAACCTGTGTATATGAGATTAAAGAATCAAGCCATAGGCTCTGACTTTTGGCATTCAAACTGGAAGCTGCAGGCTTTACGTAAAATCACAGGAAAGTGTTAGGGTCTTTTAGGGGGAAAGACCAAAGAATGAGAGATGATTTAACTTCTTTTTTCCATTCTGGGATGGAGCAGTAGTCATCTTGGATAGATTCTTGTCTCTGTGTCCTTTCCCTTTATAGACTTCATGAGTTTGCTTTACATTGGGGAATATTTGGCTTGGTACAACGCTTGATTGCCTGTTTTTTACCCTTTTTTCTTCCTGGAAAAACTTAGTTTTCACAGGTTTAAATGTTTCTATACATGACAATCTCTTCACTTTTGAAGGTCCTACTTGTCTAGACAATTTATCTTCCTTTCTTGCTATAAAAGTATTTTTGAAGAACACCTGATTCTGTCTTAATAAAGCATCTTCTTGCTCACAATTTGATTATTTTTCTTTAAGGATCTGGTGTAGCAGCTTGTCCCTGTTACTTGTAGGTTCCTCTAGAGTAGTTAAGTTTACCTCATATAATTCATCACAGGTTTCTTTAATTGTTGACTTAATTGTAGCCACAATAATTGATTTGAGGTCCTCCCATGAAAACTGGGTCAAATTGTCTTCAGCAAAGTTGTCTATCTTCACCGCCTTTAACTCATTTTCTGCTTGAGAATGCATTTTGTAATTTATAAACACTGTCTATAGTCCCCATACATAAAGATGCTGGGCATCTAGGAACCAAACCACATCGCTAGAAAGTTGCTATATTAAACATATTAGCAACCAAGAATCTCTAGCAAAGTCAGATGATTGTTGCTGTACAGTGTTTTATGGGCTCAGCAGACTTCAGACATAGCAATACTGTAGCCGTAAATTGTCTTAACACATGTGAAAGCCCCATTTTAAATGTCTCTATATTTTCTTTTCTTTAAAGTAGAACTCACAAGTTTGTTCAATTTATACTCCAATAGCTCATACTAGAATGATCAGATAACAATGTTTATATTTATAATCTTCCCTTTTGCCCATTTTTATGTCTTTAAAGAGCTTTGTATCCACAACTTTTACCAGCCGTTTGTTTGAGGAGAGGAGGGGAAATATCACTCCTTTCCTCGTCTTTCTGGATCTTCACTGTTGCTTTTTAGATGTACTCACAATGTCTTCACCGGTGTGGGAGGTGAGGCGTTAGGCTCTCTTGGTTGGGTGTAAACAGCTTCGCAGTCATGGCTCCATGACTGTGCACCTTCGTGATTTGGCTTCGGGACAACCCTGAGCTTCCAGCCGCTCACTGCCATTCGCAGGGAGCTGGGTAAAGTCCCCTGCAGCTGACCCTCCCTCCAAAAGAGTTGGCGGGACTTCCGGTTTCGGTGCGACGACGGGCGGGCGGGAGCTCGATGGGCTCCGAGCCACCCGACCCGTTATTGCTTTTTTCGGTCCCCCCAGCAACGGGGAGAGTCCGACCAGCACTCTCAGACAGAGTGCAGGAGCAGGGGGCTTTTTCTGGCCCCTCCCGCAACCTGGCAAATTGCGGGGGGGTGACCGGCTGTGCCCCGAAGCAGGAGCGATAACAGGGGAGAACATGACTTCCGTGTTCGACCTAGACACAGCCGCCGGTTTTAAAACCTTTATTTTTTCTTTTTGGGATTACAAATGCAGCGATGAAGAAAACAAGGATACAGGCATTTCGAGTGGAATTTAAAGGAAACCCGAATTTCTTGAGCATGAGGTGACAAAAATGCGGCCAGAAACGAGACTCAGCTAAGTAAAAATATACTTTCTTTTACTTTTTTTTTCGGGGCAAAGGATTTAAGTCTCTGAGACAGAACCACAGAAAATTGTGGATTGCAAAAATGGGGTCTGAAGCAGAGATACCGATAGAACTGTTGGGAGAAATGATGGAACAATTTCTAAAAGATTTCCAGGAAGCAACGCTGAAAGGTATTAAAGAAGGATTCAAAGCTGCTATGGTAAGCCGGCACGAATTACCTAAGCCTCCGGAGAATGCTGAATTTATTGTAAAAAATACTCAGGGTCCGGAAATTATCCAACAGACAATGGAGGGTCAGAAAATAACGGAGGATAAAGAGCTAGAAGACACGTTGTTACAAAAGCAAAGGGAAGAAACTAATGAGGAAAACGGGCGGAAAAAAACTGATAAAGTGAAAAGAAAATGGAGAAGAGTGAGACGAAAGCGAACTGTGTGGAAAAGGCAACGGGTTAGGAAGATATGGAGACAAGTTGGCTTAAAAAATACGAAAGATAGACTGGGAAAAA
>NW_015161981.1:53039-77034 GCF_001447785.1 Gekko japonicus | reverse complement strand
AATTAGTTGGATGGAGTAAATTGATTTGATTTAAAAGTTGATGTTGATGGTGGGATTTAAAGCTACAGATAAGAAATGTGATTAAGATATGAAAGCAATATATATGAATTTATTTAAGGGTAAAATGAATTATTACAAGCTAAAGAGGATAATATGATTATTTAATATTACCCAACATTTACAAATATGGTTTAATATGAGTATTTATCATCTATAAAAATGACTTGGTGTTAAATGAAATGACTCAACCAATAGTAATTATAAATAGGCTTTCAAGAGATTGGAGTGAATTGATTGGATTAAAGCTGGATGTTGTTGGGGGGGATTTAAAGTGACAGATAAGAAATGAGGCTAAGATATGGAAGTGATATATATGAATTTATTTAAGGGTAAAATGAATTATTATAAGTTAAAGAGGATAATATGATTATTTAATACTATCCAATAACTACAAAACGGTTTGGTTTTATAAAAATGAGTATTAATTGAATCATCCTATCTGATATTAAGAGATTATGTAAGCAAGGTTCTCTTCTTTTCTGGGATGTTGCCTCTGGTAGTGGTGTAAGAAACTATGCTGGCTGAGACAATCTTAAGTATAAATGGTAAAGTAAATGTGAATAGTGGACTGTTTCAAGAAAAAAAAAAGAGTGAGAAAAGAATAATAATACAACTATTAGATGCTGTATGCTTGAACAAGGAGGAAAATGTACTTGTTAAATGATTATGTGATTACTTAGAAGTATTTAGAAATGGTGTTAAATGGAGGAAAAATGACTATGCTGCTGTTTAAAAGCAATTATAAATGGTAATGGGTGATGTTGTGGGTGGTGGGTATCTGTATGTGTAAAAAATCCAATAAAATATATATTAAAAAAAACAAAAAAACAAAACAAAAGAGTTGGCGGGACTTCAAGAACCCGGAAGTCGACTCACTGTTTTTTCTGAGGCATAATTCAAAGTGCTGGTTTTTATATGTTAAAGCCCCAAATGGCTTGGGTCTGGGGCACTTGGACCACTTCCTCCAGTACTGTCCAGCCCACAAGTTAAGATCATCCTCCTCGCAAGCCCTGCTCTCTGTACCTTTGCCTGCAGAGGTGAGGCATAGGAAACCAGAGAAAAAGTCTTCTTCTGTGGTGGTGCCCCCCCTTTGCAATGGCCTTTCCCTTGAGACTCACCTGGTGTCTTTCAGGTGCTAAGCCAGAACATTTCTTTCTATCTATACTTCCTATCTGTTAAGGGGTTTTTTATGGCCTGGCGCAGCTTGAGAGCTATTTTAGGATACCATTTTATGCTGCTGACTATTGTATTCATGCTACTTGTGTGTTACTAGTGGTATCTTTGCCTGTTTTATCATGGGTTTTATCACATTTTAATGCTTTTTATTACCGTATTTTGTATTGTTTTTCTTGGAGGGAAGGTGTCATGGTATAACCTGATTCCATCAGATCTCAGTAGCTAAGTAGGGTCAGTACTTGGGTGGGAGATCACCAAGGAAGACTCTTCAGAGGAAGGCAATGGCAAACCACTACTGCCTTTCACTTATCTTGAAAGCCCCTTACTGGGGTTATCATAAGTTACTTGAGACTTGATGGCACTTACATACGTACCTATAGGTTTTGTTTTGAGAATTGCTTTGAGCAGATCTCTGGATAGTTGGCATATGTGTTCCCTAAATTCATTTTGAATTTTAATGGGGAAATGTATGAGGTATAAGACTTCTCCTTGTCCCTAGGCTTCCCACAGGAATATAGAACATTATTTCCCTCCTACTATATCTCCATTTCAGAGAGCCATTTTAACAATGGCAAAAGTACATCAAAATGATTGCAGGAAGAAAAAATGAGAGAAATTGGCACAGCAGTGCTAAACTGAGCTATACAATTTAATGTGTGTAAAAGTTTGCTACATGAAAAGTATGCAGACGGAGAGTGATTTCAGCTAAGCATACCTTTATTTAGTTCAGGACAAAGACGAAGTGACCAGCTCGCAGGCTGGTTTATATATGTTCAGAAAACCCGCCACCAAGTACACCTAAACACACCCCCTACTCCCGATAGGCTATTTACAGTAACTGGGCGGCCATTGGTCTCCCGGCTGAGAAGCTGGCCCTCTGATTGGGGCCGGCTAGGATCCTACGGACCCATTGTCTTTGGACATGAAGCTATTGAAGAGTTGTGCCTGGCCAGCCCGGGCAAGTCCGGGCATGTCAGGCTGAGTACATTACACCCCTCCCCCCTTGGTTCAGAAGGCACCCACAGACGAAGTCCTTCAAGTAGGCGGGTGGCTTCTTGGGGCGCGTCGAGCGTCGGGGCTCCGGGGTAGCGATGGGTTCGGTCTCGGGGACCCTGGGAGCCGAGGGGCCTGGGGCCGACGAGGGCGCCGAGGAGGCAGGACAGGCTGGCACCACGGTGTGAGGTGCCTCGGGTTCCTCACGGAGAGGCGGCTGTGGATCCGGTTCCGGTAGTGGGGCCGATGTGGCAGGCTCTGGGTCCTCGTCCGGATCCTCAGGGTCCAGCTGTAGCGTGCGACGGCGCAGCTGATCTATGTGCCGGTGGAGGATCTGGCCATCCTCGCTGGAGACCTCGTACGAACGGGGGCCCTTGACCCGTACAACTCGGGCCGGGATCCATCGGGGCCCCCGGCCGTAGTTTCGTGCGTACACCGGGTCCTCTGGAAAGAACCCTCTGGCCGACTCGTACGTCTCGGTGCCCGGGGCCTCCGGGGTTGCTCGGTCTGGGTGTAACCGATCCAGTCGGGAGGCCAGGCGGCGGCCCAGCAGTAGTTCGGCCGGGGAGCGGCCGGTCGTGGTGTGTGGCGTGGTACGCTGTCCGAAGAGAAAGGCTGCTAGTTTATAGTCCCAATCGGTGGAGTCCAGTCGGCGAAGTGCGTCCTTTGTGGTGCGCACCATGCGCTCCGCCTGGCCATTCGTGGCAGGGTGGAACGGGGCGGATCGGACGTGGCGGATCCCGTAGTACCTGGTGAAAGCCTGGAACTCGGCCGAGGTGAACGCGGTTCCATTGTCCGTGACCAGCGTGTCGGGGATCCCTTGGCCGCTGAAGATCCTCCACATGGCCCGGATTGCGGCCTGCGAGGATGTGGAGGGCACGGGGACCACTTCCAGCCACTTGCTGTATGCGTCCACCAGGATGAAGAACAGCTTGCCCTGGAAGGGTCCAGCAAAGTCCAGATGGAGGCGGGACCAGGGACGGTGGGAGGATTCCCAGGCCCTCTCGGGCGCTCGGGGTGGTTCCGGCCGCGAGGCTTGGCAGGGCTGGCACCTCTTGACCACCCCTTCAATGTCCGCGTCCAGTCCTGGCCACCACACATAGCTCCTGGCCAGGGCTTTCATCCGCACCACCCCGGGGTGTGTCTCGTGCAGGGCGGTGAGTACCCGTTCCCTTAAAGGCGAGGGGATGACCACCCGGCTTCCCCACAGCAAGCACCCCTTGTGGGTTGAGAGTTCGTGTTTCCGGGTGGCGAACGGGGCGATGTCCTGGTCTCCTTTGGCCTCGGGCCACCCCCTCACCACCCAGTCCAAGACCCTCCCCAATGTCTTGTCCTTGGAGGTACAGCGTGCCACCTCCGAAACATGGACCGGCTGGTCCGTGAGGGCTTCCAGGCTCGCGACCAGGAGCGCGGGGGCCGGGTCCGGGTCGCACTTGGGGAGGGGCAGGCGGCTCAGAGCGTCAGCGTGGCCCATCGCCTGTCCGGGCCGATGGACGAGGTCGTACGCATACCCCGCCAGGAAGATGGACCAGCGTAGCACCCTGGGCGAGGTTATCTGCGGTGTCTGCCGGTCGGGTGCGAGGAGGCCCAGCAGGGGCTTGTGGTCCGTCAGGATCGTGAACGGACGGCCGTACAAGTAGTGGTGAAATTTTTTCACCCCTGCCACGATTGCCAACGCCTCCTTGTCGATCTGCGCGTAGTTGCGCTCGGCCGACGACAGTGTCCGCGAGTAGTAGGCCACCGGGACCTCGCGACCATCCGGTAGTCTGTGCCCCAGGACCGCCCCGACCCCATAGGGAGAAGCGTCGCACGCCAGCACCACGGGAAGGGCCTCGTCAAAATGGGCGAGGACCGCATTAGAGACCAGGAGGTCCTTTATTGTTTGGAAAGCCGCGGCGTGCGGAGGCCCCCAGACCCATGGTGCTGACTTGTCGAGGAGGCGGTGGAGCGGCTCTGCGACGGCCGCCTTCAGGGGCAAGAAGGAGTGGTAGAAGTTCACTAGGCCCAGGAACGCCTGTAGCTCCGTCTTGGACTTCGGGGCCGGGGCGTGCGTGATGGCCTCTACCTTGTCCTGGGAGGGGTGCAGGCCGGCGGCGTCCACCGCGAAGCCCAGAAACTCCACCCGCGGCACCCCCAGTAGGCACTTCTCCCGTTTCACCTTGAGGCCCGCCGCGTCGAAGCGCTGTAAAACGGCCCTCAGACGGTCTGCGAAGGACGAGGGGTCTGGCGCGGCGATCAGCACGTCGTCTAGAAACGGCTGAACTCCGGGGATGCCTTTAAGAAGGGAATCCATAAAAGATTGAAAGATCCCCGGCGCGACTGAGACCCCGAACTGGAGGCGGTGCACTTTGAAGGCCCCCTTGTGGGTCGCAATGGTCTGGGCCTCGGCCGTGGCGGCGTCCACCGGTAGCTGCTGGTACGCCTGGGCCAAGTCCAGTTTGCCGAACACCCGGGCCCCGGCCAGGGCCGCCAGCACTTGGCTTACTACCGGCACCGGGTATGCGTGGGGCTGTAGGGCTTTGTTTATGGTACATTTATAGTCCGCGCAGATGCGGACGTCCCCGTTCGGCTTGATTGGTGTGACAATGGGGGTTTCCCACCGGGCCGACGCCACAGGTTCTAGCACGCCTTGCTCAACCAGGCGATCAAGCTCGGCCTCCACCTTCGGCCTCATGGAGATCGGGGGCAGCCGGGACCTGATGCGTATGGGGCGTATCGCTGGGTCTAGGTCCAGGGAGATGGCGGGGCCCGTGTACCGCCCCAGGGTCCCATCGAAGACGCGGGGGAATTCTGCACACACCGCCCCGAAATCCTGTGCTCCAACCTGGTTGATGCCCGTAACGGAGAGCCCCAGGGCCTTGAACCAGGCCAGTCCCAACAAGCTGGAGAGGGGGCGGTCCACAACCAGTAGGTCCAGTTGGCCCTTGAAGCCCTGAAACTGGACCCGGAACTTGCCCCAGCCCACCACCGCCACGGGGTTTTTGTTAAAGTCCCGTAACCGGAAACCCCGTGACTTCTGTAGTGGTGGCCCCCCCTGAGGACACAGTGAACGGAGCGTGTCCGCGGATATTATGGAGTAGGTCGACCCGGTGTCGATCTCCATGGTGCAGGGGGCTCCCTCTATGAGGACCGTCACATGCATTTTATTTGGGCCGTCGGGGGGCAGGTTACAGACCTGGTGCTGTGGGAAGTGGGACGACACGGTGTGGAGCTCCAGGGGCAGTTCCGCGGTGGTCTGGTGGGTGGCCGATCTCGGTCGTTGTCCCTGGGACCGGCAGACCTTGGCGATGTGTCCGGCCTTGTTGCAGGAGCGGCAGACCGCATTCCGGAAACGGCACGACCGGCGTTCGTGGCCCTCCCCGCAGCTGGCGCACTGGCTTGGAGACGGGGCCTTGTTGGTCCTGGAGGATGCGTGTTTTGGTCGCTGCTGAGTCCGCTGTCGGAGTTGCAGGACTTCCTCTTGGTCCGAGACGTCGGAGCCGCTGCTCACTTGGGTACGGTGGACCGCCTTGGCGCGGCGGTCTTGTCGCGCTTGTTCGTATGCTGAGGCCTCCCGGATGGCCTTGTCCAGGCTCAGATCGTTCTGGCTCACCAGTTTCCTCTGCAGCTTCGGCTCCCGGAGTCCGACGAGGAACTGGTTCAGGAGGGTATCGTCGAGGCTGGGGAAGGAGCACCGGGTCGCCAGGCTCCGCAGCGCCGCCAGAAAATCGGAGGTGGTTTCGCTGGGGCCCTGAACTCTTGCGAAGAAGTCCAACCGCTCCACGTACTTCGTGGGTTTGGGAGCCAGATGGTCGGTCAGGGCCTGGACTAAGGAGCTGTATGACTCGTCCTTCGTTAGTTTGGGCGAGATTAAGTCCTTGAGGAGCCGATGGGTCTGGATTCCGCAGTGGCTCAGCAGGTAAGCCTTCTTCATCGCGTCATCCACCACCTTGTGGATGGTGAAGCGGCTCTCCAGCGTGTCCAGCCAGGTGTCCCACAGCGAGGGCTGGGAGAGATCGAAAGCGGGCAGGCTTTCAGTTGCGGTCGCGGTCGCCATTGTGTTGCAGCCACGTGGTGGGGTGGCCTCTGGAACGGCGATGGCGTCGGGAGCGTTGTGGAGGCCGCTGCTGCTCTCGGGGTCAGCAGGGAGCGAAGCGGAGCCGGGAGCTGCGCGATGAGCGGTTGCCGGAGAGCTGGGAAGCGAAGCGGCGCGGTTCCCGGAGGTCTCGGCGTCGGGGCTCGGTGCGGTGCTCGCGTTGGCGTCCGGGTCTTTGTTCATGGGGTCGTCAATCCCATCCTCGTCGCCAGTGAAAAGTATGCAGACGGAGAGTGATTTCAGCTAAGCATACCTTTATTTAGTTCAGGACAAAGACGAAGTGACCAGCTCGCAGGCTGGTTTATATATGTTCAGAAAACCCGCCACCAAGTACACCTAAACACACCCCCTACTCCCGATAGGCTATTTACAGTAACCGGGCGGCCATTGGTCCCCCGGCTGAGAAGCTGGCCCTCTGATTGGGGCCGGCTAGGATCCTACGGACCCATTGTCTTTGGACATGAAGCTATTGAAGAGTTGTGCCTGGCCAGCCCGGGCAAGTCCGGGCATGTCAGGCTGAGTACATTACACTACATAAAGAAGATAAATCTCCCAACTGCTGATTTAGTTTGAAGGTAACTTTATTCAAGAAGAAAACGTACTAGAATATTTTGAGAAAGGGTTTGCTGACAATGTCTGCCACAGAGGACACAAAGTGTTTTGTGTTGCTTGTCCAGATGCAAAGGGAAATTTGTGCACGTAAAGGGCCGTCAAGTTGCTTTGCTTCTGACTTATGGGAACCCTGTAAATTAATGTCTTCCAAAATGTCCTATCATTCACAGCTTTGCTTAGATCTTGCAAACTGAGGGCCATGGCTTCCTTGATTGTGTCAATCTATCTCATGTTGTATCTTCCTCTTTTCCTGCTGCCTTCAACTTTTCCTAGCATTATTGTACTTTCCAGTGACTCTTGTATTCTCATAATGTGGCCAAAGTACATAGCCTCAGTTTAGTCATTTTAGCTTCTATCGAGACTTCAGGCTTGAGTTGATCTGGAAGCTACTTATTTGTCTTTTTGGGTGTATGTGGAACACTATAGTATGAATTATCTGGGTCTTGGTCATCAGCAGCAAATCCTTACCCTTAAGGATCTTTTTCCAGCTCCTTCATGGCTGTGGGATTCAGCCTCACTTTCTTCCTGCATCAGAACATAGGGTTAGTGTAATCAGTTATTGACTAGCAGTTCTTAAGCATCCTACGTCCAATGGAAGAAATGAGTATTGTAATTGCTCTTGATTGGCTCTTTCTACATCCTGGAAACCAAGGCTACTAGTATATATCCTCCATACAGGGCCGGCTCACCCACTAGGTGAACTAGGCATTCACCTAGAGCGCCGGGCCCTGGATGGGGTGCCGTGCTGAACTGTGCCTCCCCCTGCCAAATGTCGTTAAAGTTGGAGGCCATGGCCGGGACTGGCCAGCTGCGGCACCCTTGCTTAGTGCCCAGGCGCTTCTCCCCCTCCCCCTCATTCTCCTCCGGAGGAGCACCCGCAGCCGCCGGCTCCCCAAGAGCCTCTGGCATCCAGGCGGTGGCAGTGGCTGAGAAGGTCCTCTGGCGTGTGCCGGGCACCCACCTCCCGAGTCCACCCCCTCCTCCTTCTCCTCCCGCAGGGCGCCTCCACGCTCAAGGCTGGCACCAAACTGAGGCAAGCTGGCGGCTCTGGGGCTCAGCGGCCAGGGAAGTGTAGGAGAGGGGAAGAGACCGCTACTGCACCGCCGCCGTTGCCTGGAGCACAAAGACAGACCGGGGGGGGAGCGCACAAGCAAGAAAGGAGCTGCTTCCCAGCTCTTCTGCCAGACTTGGCTTCTCCCCCCTGTGGCAGCTGTTGCCGCTGCCACTGCTGCTCCGCTGGCACCCAGAGGCTCAGGAGCTGCTTGCAACTCAGCAGCCTCCGAAGTTGGCTGGGCTCATAAAAGAAAGTTCCCCTTTCAGCCTCACCTCCCAGCCTGACTCCTGCACGCCCGGTGCCACCCCGGCCCAGCTTTCTCCCTCGTCCCACAGCGCATGGAGCATCAAAGGAGCCGAAGGGAGCGAGAGGTAAGCCAGGCTTCATCTGCACCAGGGAGGGCGACGGGTTGGAGAGGGCGAGCAAGGAGGCAGCCAGCTGGGGAGGTCTCCAGGCCCCACCGGGAGGTTGGCATCTGCACCTCGCCTAGGGCGTAGAAACACCTTGGGCCGGCCCTGCTTCCATAGATGTCCAGTCTAATTTCCTTAGTAGTCATTAAGTTACTCACTGGTTACTGTTATACCATCTGTTTTCTTTGGTTTCTTCTGTTTGACTAAGAGTATACAATATAATTTTAATTGCTTAAAATCATGCCCCTATTAACCTCAGACTGTTAAGACCAAGTAATTATTACTTTTCTGTCTTAGCTTTGTTCCTATTCTCATTATGAAGTTATAAAATTTCCCATCCACTTATTCATCCCTAAGGAATGTCTCATTCCACATAGTTTGCTCTGCTACAGCTGCTCTCTTTCTCTCCATCAGCTAGTGTAACTCTTCAGTTAAAACAAAACTGAAATACAGTATGTGTGCATGTTCTGAACTTAAGGATTCAGAAATTTCTCAAGATTTTTCATGAATCAGTTAGGGATGTTCAAACCATAAATAAATATATGAATAATTCATCTGGATTCCAATGTAGAAACCACTGGTGAATAATCATGAACTTAACTAAGACAGATTTCATGCATATGTATGAGCAGTCAATACACCTGTGTTGCCTGAAACCATGAAAACATTTACCTATGTACATCCAGAATCCGACAGAAACAAGGGACGGGAAACCCAGAATGAGATGCTAAGAGCAATTATAGAAGGAGAGAGTGCTTATTAAAGTAACACGTATAGAAAGAACACAGATCAGCAAAGACTTTTAATAGCTTGTACAGTCCCACTGCAAAATAGCACTGTGGTTCCAGTCTGCTTAAAGGCAGAAAATTAGTGATTGTAGTGTACTGGGTAGAACTGCTCTTAATGGCTCTACAAGACAGAGCATGGACCTTTGCATCCACTCAGTGATATGTGGATGAGGCAAATCAAATAAACACTTTCTACAACAACCAAAGCCTTCTGAAAATCTGGGTGAGGGTGAAAATTTGCACAATGAGTTTCTTCAAGGAGATTCTGCTCTGGTAGCCTATGCTGCTAGATATATTTGTATTTATTTATTTATCAAATTTATATCCTACTCCCCTGAATGGGACTTGAGGTGGCTTACAACCTATAAAGTATACCTCAATAAACAGTTCAAAAGATATAATAAACTTTAAAAATGTAAAATGATTAAAATTTATCCCAGTTACATTCTATCTACTATCAAGCAGGTTAGGATGCATGAATGGTGAAGATACAGCTGGAGCATAATTTACCAGTTGCCTGGCAGATCACAATCTTCCAAAGGCTGTCCAAAACTGAGTAGCCCTGCATGCCCTGCAAAACTTAGGGAGGTCCCCAAGGCACGCACCTTTTCAGATAATTAGTTCCACAGAACAGGGGCAACCACCAAGAAGGCCTTCACCCTTGTTGACACAAGGTAGACAGTTTGTGGACCAGGGACTGTCAATAAATTCCAACATGATGATAGAAGACAGGAAGGCTCAAGCCAGGAGAGGCAGTCCAAAAGGTATGAAGGTCCCAGGCTCTTTAGGGCTTTTTTTTATTTGCATTTTCTATAAATCCGTACGGGATTTTTTTATTTGCATTTTCTATAAACTACAATAAAAATTAGGGAGGGGGTCTACATACTATGGGAGAAAGTAAAGAAAACCCACTAAAAACCCAAGAGATGGTGGTCATACATACTGCTTAACAAATTAGCTTTTAGCTCAAAGTTTGATTCAAGTTCATTGAATGTGGTCATATAATAGTCAGTTTATACTGAAAAATGAATTTAAACACCACTTCTGACTTCTTAAAAAGCAACCCAAGAAATAATTATAACAATACATTGTAAGAGCTTTCAGAGTGTAATAACATTTCATTGTTTATATTTTTCCCCTCTTTGGGGCAGCTGCCCCTAATTTGGAATCTGAGTTCTCATCTGAAGATGCCACTGCTCCTTCTACTTCGCTTTCTTTGATGCTGTCCTCTTTCTCGGTTTCTACTTCTCCTGATGGACGACTGTGTTGGTGCAAAAATTCGCATGCCTTTTCAACAGAGTTAATTTTTTCTTTCTTCTCCATGAATTTGAAGATTGTGCCTTTGGGAACAATCCATCTGTAGGGGATGTTGTTCTTTTGTAAAAATATCACCAAGACTCTGTATTTCCTTCTCTTCTTTCTTATTTCAAACAGGATGTCCTTTAACACTTTTATTTCTTTGTCTTTGATTTTCAGGGTAGATCAGTTTGTCGCTTTAAGAATTTGATCTCTCACTGGTCTTCTAGAGAATCTTATGATCACTTCCCCAGGCAGATTATTTTTTCTTGTAAATTCAGAATATGACCTATAGATCGTATCTATTTTGCTTTGTAGAGTATCTGTTTTATGTCTGCCATAGGGCCTAATACATCACACATAGTCTGTTTCAGATTCTCAGTCTTTTCTTCTGGAACACCTTGAAATCTTAAGACATAGCTTGCTCTTTCCATTTGTAGCTGTAACAGTTGAGACTCCTCCATCAATTCCCATCACCTGCAGCTGTTTTTTGAGTTTTTTAGTGTTGTGATCCACTTCTTTTACTTCTTGTTCTGTTTTATCTGGGGTTTTTTGCTATTTCAGTTAATTGCATTTGCTGTGCATCGAATTTGCTATGCAATGCCATGACTTGTTCCAGCAGAGGTCGCAATGCTTCCTCCAGCATCTTTTGCAGCTCTGTAGTTGTGTCCTGTCTAGGAACAGGACTCGCTGGGCCAGCAGTTCTGGCAAGAAGCTTAGGTATCACTTGTTTGTCTTTCTCATCTTTCCTTGTGGGCACCATGTTTGGGGATTGTTTACTTTTAGTAAAAGTTATCACAGTCTCTTCTTAAATGCATTTTTTCCCAGTCTATCTTGCTTCACTAGTCTGCCCCCCCTTTTCGTAATTGCACAAAGTTCACTTAACTTTTCTTAACGGGGGAGACTTCCCTCCCCCCTCGCTTTCATAGGGTGGGTTTTCAACTAGCTCTTCGGTGTTTCTCGCTTAATGCTCCAACTCATGATTCAATGATAAATCCGCTTTCATTTTAAAGCACTCGGCAACTTTTCTGTTTCTGATTCCCATTCAGGACGCTCCACGGCGGGACCTTCGGAGCATAGAGAAAGCCCCCCTTCACTGGCAGGGTCACCAGAGGAAGAGCCTTCTAGCACCCCATGGCTAGGAGCCTCATTTGGAGGCTCCAGGGGTGGTGTGGACAGTCGCGCCCCCTCCTCACCACAGGTTCTGGCAGTAGTCTCCCAGAGACTGGGAGAAAGTGGCTGCCATGGCAAACACCAAAACCGGAAGCTCCAGGAGAGGCAGTCCAAAAGGTATGAAGGTCCCAGGCTGTTTAGGGCTTTAAAGGTAAGTAACAAGACTTTGAATTAGTAACAGAAACTAATTGGGAGCCATTGCAGCTGACCAGGACATTCCTGTCAGCAATCTGGCAGCTGCATTCTGGACCACTTGCACTTTCTGAAGTGTCTTCAAAGGTAGCCCTGCATAGAGCACTTTACAGTAGTCCAGTCTCAAGGTGATTATTACATGAATTACCATGGAAAGGTCTGTCCAAGACACATAGGGAACTAGTTGGCAGGCCTGACATAGATGGTAAAATGCAGTCATTGTCACCAAGGACATGTTTGTCCATGGAAAGCAAAGAAGCCACACCCCCAGACACCTGACAGAGTCAACTGTAGAAAGTCAGATCCCCATCAAGGGTCAGTAGAAGTGGCCACCTCAGTGGAACAGGCTTCCCCAGCCACATGATCTTTGTCTTAGATGGATTTAGCTTCAACCAACACTCACCTAGGCATTCCATGACTTCATCCAGATAATAGGCCAAGTCCAGAATCTTCAGCAACCAGTCACTCCTCAATATAAGAGGTAGAGCTGGGTGTCATCTGCAGATTGATGGTACCCCACTCCAAACCTCCTGACAATCTGAACCAGAGGGTGCATATAGATATTAAATAACACTGGGGAGAGAATCAATACCTGTGGAATTCCACAAGTTTGGGGCCATGGTGATGATCTGTCTCTACCTGTGACTACCCTCTGGAACCAACCCTGGAAGAATGAGGAGAACCAGCTCAAGGCTGTATCCCTCACCCCATGGAGGCTAGGTGGTTGACCAGGACCAAGTGGTCTACTGAGTCAAAGGTGGCTGACAGATCCGTAGTGCCATCCCACCTGTGTCATGGTGTAACTCGAAATCATCAATCAGAGCGACCAGAGCCACCTTGGGCCTGAATCCCAGCCAGAACTGGACTGGAAAGGATCTTGAGCCACACTTGGTGGTCACCCTTCAGCTTTACGCTTCTTTGCATACAGACACATGTTTTGGGTCCACCCACCCCCACAGGGATTCTGGCGTTAAGTTACAGCTATTTTTTATTCCAAAAAAATAGAAATTATTTTTGTAGAAATTCTTATTCCTAGTTTGAGTCCCTTTGTTAAACCTTTCTAATCTATATATTTTGAGATTGTGTTCTATATTTTATTGTGAGGTGTGGGTTTTTTTGCACACAGGAATTATTTGAATAAATAAGACGGGAAGTGGTGACTAGGAAAACTGAAGTGTTATCATCAAGCCCAATCCTGCGTGTAATATATCCAAGTCCACAAGTAAGGCAAACTTTATTTAGTTGTAAGTGCACAAAAGCCAAAGCCTGGAAAAAGAAATCCACCCCGAACAGCATACTCAGGCCTCTTCTGCTGAGTAAGTATTCTCTATCTTCGGCTGCTAAGTATGGATTTAACTCTATTCTTTTAAATCATTTAGCAAACAAATGGTTAAATAGAGTTAAATCCTTACTCTTACTCCTAATGGCTCTGAAGTTTTCATCACTCATAGCTAATAGGAGGTGGTCTCCTGCCTTGAATGAGAGCATGGGGAACTGGGTACTAGGCCTTGTCCCAGCTGGTGAAAGAGAATTGTGTAAAGTTGTGCATAAAATAGCAGTTTTATAGATGAGAAAGATAAGAAACAAGAAAAAGTATCAAGCTGTGAGCTTGCTGGAAAATGAAACACCCTGGGGTGCAAGTTCTCTTTCTCTCAAGTTCTATAGCAGGGCAGTGGATCTAAAGAAATGCCTCTTTGCCTCCACTTGTATATTTGCAAATTAAGTAACTATTATAGCCACCCTATAAGATTCCAATGGTGATCTCTCAAACTCATATTGTAATATACTTGGAACTGCTCCCCTCTGGAAGGTGTACAGAGGATATAATGATATATATAATGGTAGAAATCAACTCTGACTGTTCCCTGGAAGGCCAGATACTGAAGCTGAAGCTCAAATACTTTGGCAACCAAATGATAAGGGAGAACTCACTGGAGAAGACCCTGATGCTGGGAAAGATTGAAGGTAAAAGAAGAAGGGGACTGCAAAGGGTGAGATGGTTAGACTGTTAAGTATG
Source organism: Gekko japonicus (assembly GCF_001447785.1). NCBI lineage: Eukaryota > Metazoa > Chordata > Lepidosauria > Squamata > Gekkonidae > Gekko > Gekko japonicus. The sequence continues at coordinate 63,188 of NW_015161981.1, read as the reverse complement.
CAACTCAACAGCGAAGTAAGTAAATAGTGATTCAGCTTTATTAAGAATGGGAACTTCCAAAGATCACACAGCATCAGACGACACACGACAAAACAACAGTGGAGCCCATCTCCTTTTAAACTCTCCCGGGCTGGGGTAGCCACGCCCTTACATAGTTAACGTCCAATTACATTGTAAAGATAACATCCAATCATTTGTCTTCCCTCCAGCCCAGACTCTTACATTTCATTGGTTACTGTACATGCTTCAGCCAATGGTGTTGTTCCAGATTAGAATCCAGCTGAGGTTTCAAGCTTAACATTACATATTAATGGATAAGACACAACAAGACAGTGTTATCGATGCAACCAACATGAAATTAAGCAAACTCCGGAGGATGGCGGAAGACAGGAGGGCCTGGCATGATGTGGTCCATGGGGTCGCAGAGTCAGATTTGACTGTGCGACTGAACAACAACAAATATATGCTTATACAACTTGTTTTAAAACTACAGAAATACTGCTGTAAGGGTGCTTCTTTTAACCATTTGTTTTAGAATAATTTTAGGATGCAACTTTTTTCAGGATTTTTGTGTTATGGCAGTTGTGATTTCAGTTGTCAGTTTATATACCCAGATACCATGGGTTGGATCTTACCTGCTGTTCCTCTCAATGCTGCCCAATTTCCCTCTTCACTGTAGCCCCAATCCTTTGTGGCTTTTGTCCACATGTGTTCCTAGTATAGCTTTTGTGTAGCCTTTTCTGTCTCTCTATTTTTCTCCCTACCCCCTGCATTTTTCCATCAGATAATCTGCTAGGATCCAACTTACTTCATTACCAACACTTTCCCTCTTCAGCACACTCAAACAGCCACAGAAAACTGGGGGGGGGGGGCTGGGGAGAAGCCGTAGTGAATGCAGTGGTTTTGAAGAAGATTTAGGTGCTTGCATCATCACCTACTCCTCTTTTTAAGCAGCTTACTAATAGAGAAGGAGAGATTCTTTCAGCCAGACTCAGTAAGACAAGGAAAGAATTCATTAAACAGGCATCTGCCTCTGGAGATAGTTAGGTTCAGGTTGGCATTTGAAATCTGAACTTTTAGAACCAAGAGATTGATGACCAGGAGACCAAGAACCAAGAGACCAATGACATATCTGTATTTTAAAGTAGCATTTTACTTTTTTCCATTCCTTTGTAGTAAGAAGTAAACAACTGAATTCAAGTTGGGACTTGGAGTACTTACTATATATATTTTTAAGAGCATGGCTTGAAACAATTGTTGTTTTTAATCCACTGGAGCGTTTGACTCCAGCATAAGTAACTGCATTTACATTCTTTTAGATTTTTGATTTGTTTCAGAACTGGCAGTTTTTGACAAGGCACTTTTCTGTGAGACTACAGGTCTGAAAAATCAGCGTTGTTAGTTTATGCAATAATTGGTCATGCTGTTAGTGGAGCCTTCTTTAGTACTGAAGTGCACATTGCCTTTTCTGGATTCATAAGATAGCAATTTGTGGTTGTAGTCAAGGGGGAACTGCCAGATGCAATCTTTTTGGCCATATTTCTTGTGAAGCAAAATGGCTTTTAGGTGGGGAAGAAAGTGTGAAAATAAAGGGGAAACATTATCTGGGGAGATGCCTTGCCATTTTGAGTTGCCAAAAAAGTAAAATTATAAAATAATTTTCCTTATGTATGATAATATATGTTTATCTTCTTTCACAGCAGCTGCTGAGTTGTGGTAATTTTTTAGACTCTGTGTGAAACTCATAGCTTAGACATCCATCTCTGGCCGGATCTTTGTCGGATCCCTTGTAGGTTTGACTTGGCACTTTTTGAAGTCTGGCATTGGAGAAGTTTTCACACAGAGCATTTGAACATGCCTGAAGATTTGAACATTGTTAGAATGAGAATGACTCTTACATTTGGTGGCTGGGTTTATAATCCTTGCAGGTCAGAAAGTATTGTTTTTCTGCTTCACATCAGAAACAATTGTTCTTTTGTGGGGGAGGAAGAAGGGGATCTAATTTATTCCTTGTGTGAGAAATGCTTAGGTAGTTAGAAATGTGAAAACACCAAAAGAAATACAGTTAACAAGCCATTCTCCAGTCTGTGTGCCAGAATGAAATCCCCTCAGCAAATTCCATCAGAGAGGACATTGCGGATATTTTCATCAGATTTTTATTTTTCCATGCATTCATATAATAGTGTAATAAATAATGCTTGAAGCTAAAATGAAGATAAGTGCAAAATAGCCCTTGATAATCAAGCTGTCATGGGCCAGCCAGCTGTCACCTCCTCCTCCTCAGAGGAATCGGAACAATCAGGCCCCAGACTAACAGAATCCCCACCAGAGCAGCTGGATCCAGCAGCAGACCCAATGGGGGAAGCATTGGGAAGTGAGAACGCTTTCCAGTCATGGCCGAGCTGCTCATTATTCCAGGAGAAGAAAGGCCACAGAGGCCAGCATCCATACCAGCATCTCCTGAGCCAGCAGAGCATAAAAGGAGAGACCACTTGACCACTCAGGAGAGACAACAAAGTGCCTGCCTGGCTGCTCAGCAATGACCTGTGTTAATTCCTGGAGCGGAGTCCTTGCAGGACCAGGACTGACAGGCTGATAGGAAAACAGTAACAGACCTGCACCTGTAGGAAGATGAATGCAACTGTCATCATCAAGTTTATTGTATTAGCCATTGGCCATAACAAAGCATAAATACAAACACAATCCTTATACATCACATTAAGTTATCCCTTCACTAACTTGCGCTGAATCCTAACCTTAATCTTATCTTTTTTGCCGCCAAAGCAAACAGGGACATTCTGCTGGTAACATATACGTCCATATCAGAGAGCAAAAAAACAACCAACTCCTGTTTTGAGAATCCATTGTGCAAAGGTAAAATAGGGTATATAAATCTCTGCCTAAGTGATTCGTACCATGAGCATCTCAGTAAATAGTGCTCAATATCATCCACTTCACCCAAACCACATTGGCAGATTCTTAGGGCAAGAGGTAAACCCATAAAACGACCAACACAAACCATTGAAGGAATGGCATGGAATCTGAGGGCTGTAAATGCCCTTCTTAGGTCAAGATTGGTTAATTTCTCTAAATAGCCAGATCTTAAACAGAGGGGCCGTTCGGCAACATGCCGCTGCATGAAGGTTCAAAAGGCCATCCTTATGAAATACCCATTCCTTCAATTTGGACTTTTGATTATCATTATCCATTAAACCCATTAGGTCATCCGGAATTGAGTATTCCTGTAGGATAGAAGACAGATAGTCATTTAAACTTTTGGAAGATTTCAACAATAATCCAAAACTTTGGACCCCTAGGATGTCCTGGGGTCGTTCCTGACATTTCCTCCAGTAGGAAAGAATTCTTACCTTTGCCCTGGCTTTCAGCGATGCCATACCCAATTCTATCCTCATCAGCACCACAGGTGAACCTTTAGGCAAAACCAAAATCCGTCTCATGAAATAGTTTTGCACAGTTTCAATCAGGGTTAGCATCGACTCATTCCAACCCCAAATCTCTACCCCATACAACATTGCAGCGGTTATCTTACTTACAAAGACTTTGACAACTGGATCTATCATACCACCACCCCTGGAGAAATAAAACTTCAACAAAGCCCCTAAGTTACTCATAGCTGCAATCTTCAGTTGTATAATATGGGGCCGCCAGGAAAGGGTCTCAGAGAAGGTTATGCCTAAGTATTTATATGTACTGCATTGCTCGATTGGTGTACCAAGGATACTCCATCTGGATTTCTTAGGTCTTTTCCTGAATACCAGAACTTTGGATTTGGCGTAGTTTATTTGCAAGGCTTCTGTCTTGCAATACTCACCTAGTTTGTTCAATAATCTCCTCAGGCCAATCTTGGTAACAGATAAAAGGACCATATCGTCCGCATATAAAAGAATTGGCACTTTAAGAATGCAACTGTAAGAAGTGACACCTGGGCCTTGGGGGATGAGTCAGCAAAAGAGGCATATAAAAGGAACACATTGAGCAAGGCTTGGCATGGAAGCAATCTTGCTTGCTACTCCTCTGTCCTGCTTAGCAAATAGAGCTCTACTGTGACCTTGTTCATAGGCGTAATCTTCGTGGGGGCGGCGGGGCGTGAGCCCCCGCCGAAATTTTCAGGAAGGTACTCAGCCTCCCCCGGGAGCCACCCTTGCTCCTAGCAAAGCAATGCCTCAGGTCCAGCCCCAGCCCCCCCCGGGAAATAGGAAAGTCTACACCCTTGACCTTGTTGCCCTGTACTTTGTCTCTGGTAATCTGTACTTGCTCCTGAAGCCTGGGACCCAGACCCTGTATTCTGCACCTATTCCCAAACCTTGGAACTGGTCCCCTGGACCCTCCTTACTCTGACCTTTGGACTGGACCTTCAGATCTCTGATTCTGGATTGGTTTGTAGCCCTTGCTCTTGTATCTTGCTGTACTTGTTGTCATTGTATTAGTGTATCCCAGAAATGCTGGGTAGAGCAACAGCACCAGGCTTAACCCTGAAAGCAACAAGCCCCACATTCCTGAGCTCACCAAGCTGTTGCAATGATAGATAGATAGAATTAAGTGCTGTCAATTCACAACCAATGTATGGTGATCACTCATCAAGTTTTCAAGGCAAGAGATGAGTAAGGTGTCTTGCCATTATCTTCCTCAGCATAGGAATCTTAGTTTTCCTTAGAGGTCTTCCATCCAAATACTAACTATGGCCAGCCCTGACTGGGAATACAAAGTCTGGTATAGGGGTGTGCAAAGCAAAATCAATATTTTTAGGTTGAACAAACATTGAACAAAAAATAATTGGTATTTTCTGATATTCCTGAATCCCAATACGGATATGGTATTTGGATTAAGGATTTTTTTTTTTGAAAACCCAATTTTATGCTCCATTATACCCTATGGGGACCATTATAGTCAATGGTCCCCATAAGGTATACTGGGGAATCAATCTGAGGGTATCTGGAGGTCTGGGGGAGTTTTTTTGAGGTAAAGGCATCAAATGTGCAGCATGGTTCACCCTCCCCCCCCCCCAAGTTTCAAAAAGATTGGACCAGGGGGTCCAATTCTATGGGCCCCCAAAGAAAGTGCCCCATCCTCCATTGTTTTCAATACTCAAATGTATATTTGGCTGAAAGAATAGCCAACTATTTTTTTCAGCTTGGATAGAGCTGAATGCATACCCTTAGTCTGATAGGCAGTCCATTGAACTTCTGAGTAAGTAAAATGACCCTGTTAAGCATTTACGTTTACATTTTTTCAGAATCCAAAATGAGGATGACCTGTTTATCACTTGAAGACTGTAAAAATGAGATTTGCTATTGAAAACTGATGTATATACCTTTGAAAATACTATTACATCTAGATCTATGTAGGTGAGAATTATCCAAACAGAGCTGAAAACAAAATGTAAAATTCTCCATCTGCTTTGAAAGAAAACGAAGTAGATAATAACCATTAAGTAATGTATGCTCACAAGCCTGGGTGGAGAAAAAAGATCTGCGTGGAAATTTTATTCTTCTGTCCTTTGGTCTCCCCTGCTTTGTGTACTCAGAGTTAATGCTGCTAATCTGTATTCAAAGAGATCCATTTTCTTGTATATTCAGTTCTGGCCCTTTTGCACTGCATGCCGCAGAGATCATTCTTTTCTTAGAACAATTCTCAGAATTCCTGACATGGTGATGTAATTTTGCCACCTCCACAAACTCCTACATTCAGAGTCCCACCTCATGGGCTTTAGTGCCAATAATTGCAAATAATTTGCCCTGTTGTCTAGGAAATATTGTCCAAATGACATAAGAATGGGTGATACAACATTTATAAGAATACGTCAAGGACAAGTTGTCAGAAGGTTCTCTCTATCATTACATTGTATTTGCTGTTACTTGTCGCTTTAATATTTGATAGGCTGTCAGGTTCCCAAAGGCAATAGCTTACTTAGAAATAATTTCTACTGTAGTCAGTGGCACATGGGTAAGCATGCATGTGACTACAGCTTTAGTGTATGATTTACTCTTCACCCTAGCCAAATTAAGCACATGTAAGTGTCTCCCCAAAAAATTGGACTTAAAAAATCCCTAATTTTGATGGGATCATGCCCAATGTTTATTAATGTAAAATATGTAGATCCTGCCTCATCTCCTTGGACTCAAGGTGGCTAACAAGCCAGCTAGTGTGGCTATAAGGGCACAAAAATATTATAAGCACCCAACAACAAAAATAGCAAAATGCACAGTTAAAATTGAAGCCAAATCTGCCAAAATAGTTTATCCTCCATCTGATGCCCTCTGAAATCAAGCTATATTGCAGGCCTTTTTAAATACTGCAAACGAAATTGCCCTTGGCACCCAGTCTGGTAAGATCTCCCAGAGAAATGAACCTACCTCAGAAAAAGCCCATGGACCAACTGTTGCCATACAGACAGTCCTACAAGAGGGTACACCTAGGAGATGGTTGTTTGAGGATTGTGAATGTTTTGTGGGAGAATACTGGGAGATATGGATTGATAAGTATGAGGGCCCCAGGCCATGAAAGGCTTTAAAGGTGGAAGTCAACACTTAGAACTTGGCCTGAAAGCAAATAAGTAACCACTGCTGTTGAGGCAGCACGGAAGTTATATGTTCCAAGCTGATGATCCTGCACAGGAGTCTTGTTGTTGTATTTTGTAAGAGCTGAAGCTTCCAAAATGGCAGCTTGATACAGAACATGTTACAGTATTTATTTATTTATTTGATTTATACTCCGCCCGCCCTCCCAAGGCAGGCTCAGGGTGGCTTACATAAAATGCATATATAAATACAATTAAAGTCCATCATAAAAACAACTAAAAACCATAAACAAATCAATTATCCTAACGCGCTGGAACAATATTCAGATACAGTGCGAGAGCTGAAATTTCAAGATTAAACAATACTCCATAGGTGACAATTATTATGGTATTCCCGCATCAGCTCCGTTGATCTATTATTTATGCAGTGAGGGTGGGCTATAGGTGGTATGGCCAGGGCACAGGGTCACTCCTTAGGTGTTTTAGGTGGCTCCTAATCAAAGGCCTGGTAGAAGAGCTCCATCTTGCAGGCCCTGTGGAACTTTAAAAGGTCCTGCAGGGCCCTAATCTCTTCCAGGAGCTCATTCCACCAGTATGGAGCTGCCACTGAGAAGGCCCTGGCCCTGGTTATCACCAACCTGGCATCTTTGGGACCAGGAAGGGCCAACCGGTTTTGGGCCCCTGAACACAGTGCTCTCTGGGGAACATATGGGGAATGGTCACCTTAGGTATGCTGGACCCTGACCGTAGAAGGCTTTAAAGGTCAAAACCAGAACCTTGAAGTGAATCCGGTATGCTATTGGCAGCCAGTGCAATGCTTTTAGCACAGGCTGGATGTGTTCCCATATAGAGAGACCCATCAACAGCCTGACCACAGCATTTTGCACTAGCTGCAGCTTCCAAATTTGAGACAAGGGCAGCCCCATGTAGAGAGCATTACAGTAGTCTAACCTTGAGCTGACCATCATGTGGATCACTGTTGCCAAGTCACTGCATTCAAGGAAGGGAACCAACTGCCTGATCAGCTGAAGATGATAAAAGGCTGACTTGGCAGTGGCTGCTACCTGGGCCTCCATTGTTAAAGAGGCATCCAACAGCACTCCCAAACTCCTAACCTCTGGCACTGGAACTAACTGTGCCCCATCAAAGGTCAGGAGTGGGATCCCTACCCTCGAGTCACCCTGGCTCAGGCACAGGACCTCTGTCTTCATTGGATTCAGTTTCAATCGACTCGGCCTAAGCCAACCAGCCACAGCTTGTAACGCCTGGTCCAGATCTTCTGGGGTAGAGTCAGATTGGCTGCCCAACAGCAGACAGAGCTGGGTGTCATCCACATATTGGTGACACCCCAGCCCATGCCTTTGGGCAATCTGGGCAAGGGGGCGCATGTAGATATTTTATTTATTTATTTATTTATTATTCAACTTATACCCCACCCTTCCCACAAAGCAGGCTCAGGGCGGCTTACATTCATTAAAACAAATTCCATAATATATAAATAGCAATTAAAATCCATTAAAATCAACATAAAACAATTCAGTTTCAGTAATAATAATGGGGAATTTCACATTACCTAGTTTCTCCCGGTTTCAAGCCGGGAGTCTTCTGTTATGAGTTGAACCGGTACAGGGCTGCTGTTTCACACACGGCTTGCCCCTACCGGAAAGGAACCGGATAAGAAGCGGTTTGGCGTTTCACACACGCACCGCTTTGTAGTAACACACGGGCACGTCCATCGGGGCACTTCCACATGGAAACTCGCCGGGCCGATCGAGGTGCCAAGTGGATTTGGCGCCAGCCGTCTTTCCCGCGGGAGCATCCGGCCCGTTGGAAGAAGCTGGCACAGACCAGAACCCGGTTGAGAATCGGTTCCCTACCGGGAGATAGCCCCTGTCTGAAATTCCCCAATAATGTGCTGTCAATGGTTTCACTAGTTATACAAGACAGCGTACTTTTTATAAGTTTTTCAGTTACTCGATTTGGGGGGGGTTGTACCCACCATAGGGGATGTTTTTTATTGCATTTTCTAATAACTACATACTAAAAACCACAAACAGAAAATCCAGGAAAGGGGAACTACATCTATGGGAGAAAGCAGAGAAAATCCTCTAAAAACCCAAGAGATAGTGATCATACATACGTTTACAAATTTACCTTTAAACTTAAACACAAGTTAACTTTCGTTGAAAATGATCATCTATCTAATTAAACATAAGTGCTTTATCAACATTTCTAATTTCATAAAAGGATTGTAGAATGATATACAATAAACTTCTTTTTAGATATTCCAGAGCACATTGAAAATCTATTTTTTCCCTTTTCTGTGTCTCAACTGATAGCCTTGTTTAGGACCCCCCCCAATTTAGAGTCAGTCTTCCTCAGAGGATTCTCAACTGATAGCCTTGTTTAGGACCTGCCGCCCCCAATTTAGAGTCAGAGTCTTCCTCAGAGGATCCAGCCTCTCCTTCTTCTTTTCTCTCTTTGGCGTCTTCAGTTGCACCTTCTCCTGTTGGACTGCTATGTTGACGCAAAAATTCACAAGCCTTTTCAACAGAGTCAATCTTTTCTTTACCATTTGCATATCTGAAGATTAGTCCCTCGGGTGTTAACCATCTGTAGGCAACATCATACTTTTGTAGAAATAGAGTCAAGTCTCTATATTTCCTTCTTTTCCTTCTTATCTTAAATGGAACATCTTTCAGTATTCTTATATCTTTGTCTTTTATCTTCAAGGTAGTTCCATTAGATGCTTTCAGTAGTTGGTCTCTCACTTTTCTTCGAGAGAATCTTATTGTAACCTCCCCTGGCAGATTATTCTTTCTAATAAATTCTGAATACGATCTGTTGACTGTATCTATTTCGCTTTGAAGTTGATCCAATGTCATCTCTGCCATGGGCGCAAGGGCGTCGCTGACAATCTGTCTCAGATTCTCTCCTTTCTCTTCCTGGATACCTTGAAGTTTCAAGACATAGCTTGCTCTTTCCATTTGAAGCTGTAATACTCGAGACTCTTCAATTTGACACTTTTTTCCCAGCGCCTGCAGATTTTTGGTCCATCTTCTTTGAGTTTGTATCAATCACTTTACGCTCCTGCTCCGTTTTTTCAATTTTCTGCATGTTTGCAGCCATTTGCACTTGTTGTGCGTCCAGCTTGTTGTCAATTGCTGTGATTTTCTCCAGCAGAGGGCAAAGTGCTTCCGACTTTGGAGTTCTGCTGTTGAGTCCTGTCTAGGAGTAGAACTCGCAGGGCTGGAACGTCTGGGAAGAAGCTTTGCTTTCACTTGTTTATCTCTAGAGTCCTTCACCATCAGTGGCACCATCTTTGAAAATTGTTTACTTTTATCAAAAGTTTGTCAAAGTCTCTGGAAGTTCTTTTGTAATGCGGTAAGCTCTTACAGTCTCTATTTTATTCCGGTCACTTTTTGTAGCAGCCCCCCCCCTTTGTAGCTAAAATCGCCTGTAAACAGCTCTTAACTGAGGAGAGTCCCCTCCCCCCCCTGTTTTCTTTCGGGAGAGCCATGCGCTTTTTCGTTGTCTCGCTTGTACTTAAACTCACATTTTCAATGATTGCTCGCTTGTGTCTAATATTGCTTGATCACCAAACACTTGCT
>NW_015161981.1:35879-52801 GCF_001447785.1 Gekko japonicus | reverse complement strand
TGACACTGTCTAACCATCTCATCCTTTGCCGTCCCCGTCTTCTTTGACCTTCAATCTTTCCCAGCATCAGGGTCTTCTCCAGGGAGTGCTCCCTTCTCATTTGGTGGCCAAAGTATTTGAGCTTCAGTTTCATTATCTGGCCTTCCAGGGAACAGTCAGGGTTGATTTCTTTGAGGATTGACTGATTTGTTCTTCTTGCAGTCCAAGGGACTCTCAAGAGTCTTCTCCAGCACCATAGTTCAAAAGAATCTATTCTTCTGCGCTCGGCCTTCCTTATAGTCCAACTCTCGCAGCCATACATGACTACTGGGAATACCATTGCTTTGACCATGCGGACTTTTGTTGGCAGGGTGATGTCTCTACTTTTTATCATGCTGTTTAGGTTCGCCATCGCTTTCCTCCCAAGGAGCAGGCGTCTTTTAATTTCATGGCTGCTGTCACAGTCTGCGGTGATCTGGGATCCCAGGAACGTGAAGTCTGTCACTACTTCCACGACTTCCCCTTCTATTTGCCAAGGAGTGATGGGGCCGGATGCCATGATCTTAGTTTTTTTGATGTTGAGCTTCAAGCCCACTTTTGCGCCCTCCTCTTTTACCTGGAGCAAGAGGCTCTTTAGGTCCTCTTCACTTTCTGCCGTTAGAGTGGTATCGTCTGCATATCTGAGGTTGTTGATCTTTTCCCCAGCAATCTTAATTCCCGCTTGTGATTCATCCAGGCCAGCATTTCACATGATGTACTCTGCATATATATTAAATAAGCAAGGTGACAATATACATCCTTGTCGTACTCCTTTTCCTATGCTAAACCAATCAGTTGTTCCATATCCGGTTCTATTTTCCTATGCTAAACCAATCAGTTGTTCCATATCTGGTTCTGTCACTTCTTGACCCTTATACAGTTTTCTCAAGAGACATGTGAGGTGGTCTTTAAGGACATGCCATAGTTTGTCGTGATCTACCCAATCAAAGGCTTTAGCATAGTCAATGAAGCAGAAGTAGATGTTTTTCTGGTACTCTCTTGCTTTCTCCATAATCCAGCAAATGTTGGCAATTTGATCTCTAGTTTTTCTACCTCTTCGAAACCCATCTTGTACTTCTGGCAGTTCTCTATCCACGTACTGTTGAAGCCTAGCTTGTAGGATCTTGAGCATGACCTTGCTAGCATGTGATATGAGTGCAATTGTGCGATAGTTTGAACATTCCTTCGCATTGCCCTTCTTTGGGATTGGAATGTATACTGACCTTTTCCAATCCTGTGGCCACTGTTGCGATCACCAAAACCGGAAAACCAGTTACTCGATGTTCTTCACACAGGCCGGCCATCGCAGCTGAGAGATGGTGGTTATAGTGGGGGCAACTCTTAGTTGAAGGCCTGGTGGAAGAGCTCTGTCTTGCAGGCCCTGCAGAATTGTGCAAGGTCCCACAGGGCCCTGATCTCTTCCGGGAGCTCATCCCACCAGTATGGAGCCACCACTGAAAAGGCCCTGGTCCTGGTGATAGCAAGCCTTGCGTCTTTAGGACCAGGGAGGGTCAATCGATTTTGAGACCCCAACGGTAGTGCTCTCTGGGGTATGTATGGGGAAAGGTGGTCCCTCAGGTCTGTCAGACCCTGGCCATATAGGGCTTTATAGGTAAGTACCAGCACTTTGACGCTAATTCGGTATGCTATTGGCAGCCAGTGCAGTGTTCTCAGCACAGGCTGGATGTGCTCCCATCTAGGGAGGTCCATCAAAAGCCTGGCCACTGCATTCTGCACTAGCTGCAGCTTCCAAATTTGTGACAAGGGCAGCCCCATGTAGAGAGCATTACAGTAGTCCAATCTCGAGGTGACCATTGTATCCAAGTTGTTGCAGTCCAGGAAGGGAGCCAACTGCCTGATCAGCCACAGATGGTAAAAGGCCGACCTGGCAGTGGCTGCTACCTGGGCCTCTGTTGTTAAGGAGGTATCCAGGAGCACTCCCAAATTCCTAACCTCCGGCACCAGCACCAATGGTACTCTGTCGAAGGTCGGGAGTGGGATCCCCACCCCCGAACTGCCCCAACTCAGGCACAGGACTTCCAACTTCACTGGATTCAACTTCAGCTGACTCAGCCTAAGCCAACCAGCCATGGCTTGTAATGCTCGGTCCAGATCTTCTGGTTTGGAGTCCAACCAGCCGCCCAACATCAGATACAGCTGGGTGTCATCAGCATACTGGGGCAAGGGGGTGCATATAGATGTTAAATAACATCGGGGACAGCACTGCCCCTTGAGGCACCCCACACACCAGTGGTGGCCTCTTGGAGTGCTGCTCCCCTAGCACCACCCTTTGTCCCCGACCTTGGAGAAAGGAAGCGAGCCATTGCAAGGCTCCCATATCAGCAAGGTGGTGGACCAGTAACTGATTTGACCATGTTGAATGCAGCCGACAGGTCCAACAGCTACAGTACCGCCAATCTGCCCTGATCCAGATGCCTCCAGAGGTCATCTGTGAGAGCAACCAGAGCTGTCTCCGTCCAGTGTCCTGGGCGAAACCTGAACTGGTAGGGATCTAACATGGAAGTGTCATCCATAAAGCCCTGCAACTGTATCACTACTGCCCTCTCAATTAATTTGCTCAAATAGGGCAAATTGGAGACCGGCCGATAGTTAGCCAATTAGGCCGGGTCCAGGGATTGTTTTTTTAAGAGAGGGCAGACCATCGCTTCCTTGAGTGCCCCTGGGAACATCCCCTCAGAGAGGGGCACTCCATAGATTAGTGGGTACCTACAGGACAGCTGTTCCCCTAGTACCACCCTTTCCCCCCATCCCTGAAGGAAGGATGTGAGCCATTACAAGGCAAGCTCCTGAATTCCAGAGTCGGCAAGGCGGTGGGTCAGTAGCTGATGGTTGACCGCATCGAATGCTGCTGACAGGTCTAACAACAACAGCACTGCTGACCCACCTCGATCCAGATACCTCCGGAGGTCATCCATGAGGGCAACCAGTGCAGTCTCCATCCCATGTCCTGGGTGAAAACTGGACTGGAAGGGGTTTAAAATGGAAGTATCTAGACTATACCATAGTATATCAAGACCAGCCAAACAAATCTGTCTTGTCTGGGTAAAGTTTCAGTTTTTGATTTCTTTACCACTTGAGCATATCCTCAAGACTTTGGCCCAGGACTTCCACAGCTGCTTCTGAAGACTTAGATAATGAGATATAAATCTGGGTATCGTCTGCATGTTGGTGACAACCCACTTGGAAGCTTCTGATAATCTCTGCCAAAGGTTTTATGCATGGGTTAAAGTACATTGGGGAAAATAAAAGAACAAACTAACAAATGGCTGTTCCTTCATACCCCATACTTTATGCATAAAATATTAGAAGTATTAGTATGGCTGTTGCCTATTCAGATATGTGTGATGAAGAACTGAAATCAAGCCCTCTTCTCAACCCCATAATCCTCTTGTCTATAGAAAAAGAAGAAGAAGAGATTGGATTTATACCCCGCCCTTCACTACCCAAAGGTGTCTCAGAGTGGCTTACAAACTCCTTTCCCTTCCCCTCCCCACAACAGACACCCTGTGAGGTAGGTGGGGCTGAGAGAACTCTTGACAAAAACTGCTCTTTTTCAAGAACAGCTCTTATCAGAACCACAGCTTCCCAAGGTCATCCAGCAGGTGCAAGTGGAGGAGAGGGGAATCAAACCCGGTTCTCCCAGATTAGAGTCTGCGCACTCAACCACTACACCAAACTGTACAGGCACTAACTCTTTGGATACAGCTTGTAAACACATAATTTATATCTCTACCCGGAAATAGTCTCATAGTATGAATTAAGGTTTACTGTCAACAGCAAACTTATTAAAACAATGTATTAATACACCCCACTACTTAGTGAAGGTTACCTTATCTACTGGGCTGCCAGCATGATGGACAAAACCATATTAGTTCAAGCCTTCACACAGCAATGCTTTGCCATCGTGCTGGATCAGATTCAAATGGTATGCCATTACTGAGGAGGCACCCCAACTGTATATTCGTGGCAGCTGAGCCTCTGTCCAGGAGATCTGAAACCTACTGAGTGCTGATCACTTTCTCCAACCCAAGCCATGTTACAATTATGATAAAGCAAAAATGTAATTAAAAGTCTTCTACTAACAAGTAGGTCAAACTATATAGACAAACAGTATATGGGCAGGGTTATAAATCTGGAATACCTGCAGAGATTGGGAGCAGGGACAGTAAACATAATCTCAATTTCCCCATACAAACATTCATTGAGTGTCTGAAAAAGGCTTTTGTTTCAGTTCATTGTACTCTTGCTAGATATAGCTATCAACTGGTAGCACAAGGGCATGGGTTCACCGAGAACCATAATGGACTTTTTGGAAGAAATAACAATACTGTTGCCTTCCAGCAACAGTAATAAATGCAATGCCTAAACATTCCCAATGCGAACACAGCAAAACTAGAAGTTTGACCTTAGGCTAGGTTTTTATTATGTGTGATGATATTCATAGAACATACAGTAACATTTTATAGGATTCTAAGGCATGTGGCATAGTAATAATGAGGGTGACCTCTGTCCTGCCTTTGCAGTGGCAATTTGTGGACTATGGTGTCTTGGATCACTTTTCTTGTGAATGTTTCTCCATTTTCCCCAGAAGGTTGTGTGGACAAGGAAAGTGTTGAAGTCCCAGATGGGTGTAGTTGTTAGGGAGTGAGATTTGGATTTGGGAAGCCCAGGTTCAAAGCTCTACTCTGAAAGGAATCTATTTATTGAAGGGTTTGGGGGCTTTTTGGCAGCCTCAGACATCAGTTTAGGGAAAGAAAAGTGCATAAACTAAACAAGTAACCAACTGCTAGAAAGAATGTGGCAGCAAGACAACATTGTTCACATGAAGAGGATATATAGGACTAGGTAAAGGTAAAGGTTCCCTTGCTCGAAAGCCAGTCGAATCCGACTCTAGGGTTGCGGTGCTCATCTCCATTTCAAAGCCGAAGGACTTGGACTAGGACAGGGCACTATTATTATGATAATATTGGTGTACCGGAAAGGGATACATTACTGTGGTGACAGTATATTGAAGAAGTTGGAAAATTCAGTGTTAATCAAATATTAAGTTATTGATTGGATAAACTCAAATGAAATGTGCTTTCTTTGATGAAGTCACCATATCTGTGATACATTTATATATATATATATATATGTTTTCCATTAGTTTAGCATGTTTCAGAAATTCCTGCTTAGTCTTGGATGATGCAGAGAGAGTCTAGATTTAAAATCTTTTAAATATTAGCCTACCTACCTATTTGTCATAAATGAAGAAAGGTTGCCATGGCAGCATGAAACATAATGCTGCCACTCCTTAAGCTCTCCCCCTGCTGCTCTCCTGCCCACACATTTGTTCGTGATGAATAATTCCATTGTTGACTCCTCTTCACTGTCAGAATTATGAAAAAACTGCCCTTGAAAATAACTGTTTAGATTAGAAAGGGTCTTCTAGGTGAAATCTGTCTGGTCTCAGTTGAATCACTAGATATGACTATTTCATTCCCCATCCATGCCTTCAATGTGTTTTAATACCTATGAGGATGGTATTGCTTGTCATAGCTAACCCACGTCAGTTTAGAATAAATTAAAATTAGCAAACTGACCAACAGGTGCTGCAAATTATGAACTTGCTTTGACCTTCATACCAGTGGGCAGAGGATGGGAATTCACCTGAACCTGTAGCTGTGGTCCTTGGACCTCAAAACCAGGTTACCAGCATCCACATTGGTTCCTGTTGGCAGGAACACAGAGCTACAGCGTTTCCCACTGTGGTCTTCATCTGCTCTACAATCTGCTTTGCTTCTGGTGCTTTCCTTCCAGATGCCAGTCTGTTTTGTGTTCTAATATTTCCTTCCAGCATAATGATGAACTTAAGTAGAAGGGTACACAATTCCTGTACCTTTAGTAATTGTGTAGGCACATGCTGCAAGATGGCAGCCATTACTGACGCTAACGCTGGGCTCCACGTTTTATTTTCTCTAAGCTTTTGATAAGATATCAAAAGAGCTTTAAAAGAGTGCTGCTGTACTGATCAGCTCTGTTTAATTATACTCTCGCCGGATTCAGACTTTAGACTGCTTTGGATAGTTTATATTTCTGCTCTAATTGTACTGGAATCTCCCTTCGTGCGGAGTGGGAGTGATGCTTCACAGCAAGGCAAAGTGAAACTAAACTAAAATCCGGGCTGTTTTACAAGATAGGAAGAGACATCTGAAGAAATAACCTGCAGCAAACAGATAAAAGGTAAATAACCTTTATGAACAATCTTTTAAGTACTGAAACTTGTCAGTATTTTAAGTTGCTGCTTTGGGTCGCTCAGCTGACACCTGTTACAATTGGAACTTGGGAATCCAGAAACCTGTGAAGCAGAGCTAAAAGTGGACTATAGTCTTGAAATTTGTGCCCTGGTTTTGGAACAGCCATGGGATTGAAAAGGGCAATACCCCCTTTGAGGATAAGAAGAAATCCCCTCTCAGTAAGCATACCAAGCTAGAGGATTTTTTTTGCTCCATTTAAACAGCAGAACAGATTTGAATGTTTGAGTGTGGATGAGAGGGAAGATTTATATGATCTGGAAGAAACCTCACCCTCCAACAATAATGATATAACAATAACCCATGATCTCTATCCTCCATCTCTCCAGCATAATATGGGAAATACCACAGATTTGGGTTTACTAAAGAGAGCCAGTTTGGTGTAGTGGTTAAGTGTGCGGACTCTAATCTGGGAGAACCGGGTTTGATTCCCCACTCCTCCACTTGCATGTGGCTGGATGACCTTGGACAAGCTGTAGTTCTGATAAGAGCTGTTCTTGAAAAAAGAGCAGTTTCTGTCAGAGCTCTCTCGGCCCCACCTACCTCACAGGGTGTCTGTTGTGGGAAGGGGAAGGAGTTTGTAAGCCGCTCTGAGACACCTTTGGGTAGTGAAGGGCGGGGTATAAATCCAATCTCTTCTCTTTTTCTTCTACTAGCAAACCAAACAAATCTAATTGCGATGACACTGCAAAAAATATTTGAGAAGCTGGAGATGATAATAGGTCTGCTGTCAGGGAGTGGAAGGAGCTGTACACCTACATCAAAAGAGCCGCCCCATCAACCAGAGACTGTAAGAATTGAAGATTTCAAAAGTGCTGTGAGTTCTTGGAAACCAACCCAGAAACACCAAAGAAACTTTGGAACTGTGCCTAGTGGCCACAAAATGGATGATTTTTCTCTAGTTTTTGATTCTAAATGTGTGGTGGTAAATGTCTTTCCATACAAAGGTCATAAATTGGTCTACCAAATGGCAGGCCAGCAACCATTTTGTTTCTCTCCTTAAAACAACTCATTTGGATATTGACCTTCTCAAGGTACAAACATTGCCGGGCACCTTACATTATGAGTGCTTTTTACTTTTTTTCCACTCAAACCGAATTCCAACTTATATGTATGTGCATGCTTCTAGTTATGTCAAATTTGGGATTAAGCTTCAAAGGCATTTTAAAAATTGTTTAATCCAAAAGTTAGTTCCTTGAGCCCTTCCTAGGGATAAGCGTGACACAAATCCAACTCCAATGATCTCTTAAACTCCTCGTTGTTGCTCAACCAGCCAATATTACCAAATCTACCCCCTCCCATGAAGGAGATGGATTTAAAGGTTCCAAAGGTCCCTGAGTCCCCCCCCCTTACAGGGAACAACAGGCTCCTCTTAGCTTTGAACCTCTGCAGGGACTGGTTAATGTAAAACTTGAGGGGTCAGGAGAAGAGATTGAAGCTAATCTCTTGTCTTTGTTTGGTTCCCAGCCACTGGTAGAACAGGAGGAATTGTTAAATCACCTTCAAACTCTAGTAACCTCATTAAGGAAAATTAGTCAGACCTCCCCCTCCAAGGCTTTGATTGAGGGCTGTAGTCCTGTCCCTGTTGACTCACCAATGTTGGTTCTTGATCCACCTTTGATGGCCTTTGATCTTGGGGACAGTTTTCACCCCAAGCATAATCAACCTGCCCTGGAACCGACCGTTTTAATAAACAGAGGACCCATTAATCTTAATTTATCCCCCCCCTTCAAATCCTTCTAATGTGGAAGTCAAATCAAAATGAGTATCTCCAACTCACCTTATCAAACTCACCTTATCCTGGACTCACCTTATCCTGGACTATTTCGGGCTGGAGTTGTAGATTACAAGAATCTGGTGTTAGTGAATATCTACAGAGTTTTCATATTATTCTGGTCCAAAAAACTTGGTTAAATGGAACTATTGATTTTCCTGGTTATACTGCATATGTATCACTTGCATTTTCCAGTTCAGGAAAAGGACATTATAAATCAGGGTTAGCATGCCTAGTACCTTTAGCACTAGCATTTCCCTCCACAAATGTTGATGAGAGATTATTTGGAGTTATGGAAAGAACTTGAAAATCTCCTGGAACAGATTTCTGAGCACTATCCTCGGGTCTCAGTGTTACTTGCAGGTAATTTTAACATCCTCATTGGCCAAAACGATGAAACATTATTAGCCAGGGGATTTGTGAAATTGCAGGAGGAGCTACCATATCCTTATGCATAGGCGTAATCTTCGTGGGGGCGGCGGGGCGTTAGCCCCCGCCGAAATTTTCAGGAAGGTGCTCAGCCTCCCCCGGGAGCCACCCTTGCTCCTAGAAAAGCAATGCCTCTGGCCCAGCCCCAGCCCCCCCCCCGGGAAATTGGAAAGTCTAAACCCTTACTGTGTGCAGTTAACCATGGTTTAGTGATTTTAAATGGCTTTGAGAATCTAGAACCTCATGGTGATTTTACCTGTGTGATGCACAAAGGTGCTAGTGTTATTGATTATGTCCTGGTATCAGCTGGCCTTCTACTACTGGGGCATGAGTTTAAGGTGGATGAGTACCAAGGAGGGGACCATTTCCCACTAAAATTGAGTATAGCTAAGCCAGATACAACACCAGCCACAACTCTGCCTAAGCATCCACAAAGTTTGAATGTATTAAAACCAAATTCCATATTCTGCCTGTCTTGCTATTAGTATAATGAACTCTGAGATGCAGTCTCCTTACCCAGGAATTCTTTATGCAGAAGGATACTCAGGGCATACTTAATAGATTAATTAATATCTTAGACCTTTTTAAACCAGTTTACACCAAGACTACTTCTGATAGTGGTAGTGAAAGTAAAAATAAGTGGTTTGACAGAGAATGTTGTGACCATATTAGATATATAAGGTCCAAATTACAGCAGTTTAGAATCACCAAGCAACAGTACCACCTATCAGAATCTATCTTTTTAAAAAGGTCTTTCAGGGAAATGATTAGGTATAAAAAACAGGCAACCCAACAAAAAGAATGGGAGACACCATTCAAAGTAGAGACTCACAAGCCTTTTGGAAAATAGTTAATAGGGGCTTATCTACAGCCTTCAAATTTTCTGACTGTATAGCCTCTGAAACTTGGGAGAAATATTTTCCTCCAGTTTTAAAGAGACTTTTAATTTTAACTTTCAGATTGCTCACATTGAGCCTCCTTTACCTGATCTTTGGCCTCCAGTTTCCCCTGAGACCGTGATTTGTCTGATCAAACGAATGAGCTCAGGTAAAGCACCTGGGCCAGACTTAATTCCAATTGATTTATTAAAATTGAATCCTGGTTGGCGGAGCACCCTTTTGGCTCCTCTTTTTTCCCAAATGAAAAAAAAAACAGGAATTATACCAGCTTTGTGGAAACATGCAATAATAGTGCCGATATATAAAAAAGGCATTAGAAGGGACCCAGCAAATTATCGACCTATCAGCTTGCTCTCATCCTTAGGTAAAATATATGTAGCTTTCCTCCATTCTAAACTGCAGTCTTGGTTGGAAGCTGATGAGGCCCTTTATCCTGAGCAAGCTAGTTTATAAAAAAGATGCCTCTACTTTGGAACATTGTCTTGTTCTTTACCACTTAGCTGAGAAATATTCATCTAAAGTTGGTAATTGTCTCTATGTGGCATTTATGGACTTAAAAGCTGCCTTTGATTCCATCCCTAGATCTTGCTTGTGGACCAAGTTAAACAAGTCCACAATACATAAAAGGCTTCTATGGCTCATTTTTAAATTATACAAAGAGCCCTCTGCGCAGATACGTTATGGCTCGGAAGGCCAGCTAACAAATTCTATCAACGTTGCTAAAGGGGTAAAACAAGGCTGCTTATTGGCCCCTACTCTTTGTAACTTTTATCTTAACTATATGGTGCCTTATATAAAATAACACACCCATCACACACCTATTTTGGCAGGCCAAGAAGTTCCTGTATTATTGTATGTAGATGATGCAGTCTAGTTATCCAAGTCTGAAGTTGGCCTTTGGAAAACAATGCTTTCTCTGAGTTTTGCAGTCAAGAGGGGCTCACGGTAAATTACAAAAAATCAAAAATCATAGTTTTTACTAAGAAGTTAAACCATAAATGTAAAGTATGGAAAACTAAAGATGGAGAAATAGAATTGACAACTCATTTTAAAAATTTGGCAGTGGTCTTCTCGAGGAATTTATCATGGAAAGATACTGTTAGACCAAATGTCAATGCACTTTTGAGATACTATTACTCGACAGGTGGCCAATATATCCCTATGGCTATTAAAGCAATTAACGCAAAAATAATACCTTAGTTCCTATATGGAGCAGCCATTTGGATTTGTGCAGTTTCTGAATCCTTAGATAAAGTATTAACCCAATTCCTGCATCGCATTTTGGAAGTCCCCAAGTGCGTGGCAGGAGCTGTTCTTAGGTGGGAGCTAGCACAATGCTCCCTAGAACTTAGAGCTTGGTTGGCTGCTTTCAGATTAAGACTGAAGGGCTCTGGTCACACGGGCAGGGAACTGCGGGGGGGAAGCGTGGCTGTTTGCCCCAGGGCAAACTAACGTGTAGTTACTCAATCAGACCTCCCCTGGAGGTTCCGTGGAGGTCCCGTGGAGGTTCCGTGGGAAGGGAGAGGTGCTGATCACAGGACGATCCTGTGCGCAACAAAGAAGCGTGCGGTGCAGCAAACGGGTGGGGTTTTTTTTGTCGTGTACACCAAAAATGTGCATGCTCCATTGGGTGCTTGTGCGCATCCACGGAGACTTGGGGGAAAAAACCCTTGTTTGCAAGGGGACATGGGCGGGCACCGGATGCCACCGGAAATACGATCAGACACCCGCCCTTGCCCCGCAGTTTCCGGAAACTAGTACCTCCGAGGTACTAGTTTTTTGCAGCGCGGTTTCAGCGGGAAGCCTCGGTTGAGCCACAGAAGCCCTACGCTTCCCAGATGTGCCAGTGAGATCACGCCCGGAAACTCCACCTGACTTCCATCTCTCTAGCGTGGCTAATGTTCCGTGTGACCGCAGCCAAGGTTTGCTTTGCTAGTCCATCGTCAGGGAGTTTGATTTACAGACTAAAGGAGGATAATTATAGAAATACCTGGTTAAATCAAATAGACAAGAAACTGAACCTCCTTCGCCTCCCAATATCAACACTCAAGAATATATCTCAGCAAGAAACATGGAGAGATCAGATTGAAAGCAAGTAATTGGGATAGGGCTAGTACCGCTGCACGTGCCAGGCGTGTATGTTCTCCTCCAGCTCTGGGAATTCCTCCTTCGTTGACCCTTCCATCATATCTAAGCCATCTTACCACCCCCTCTCATATATTTGCTTTTACTCTTCCAAGATTAAATGCTGTACCATCTGCAGAATTAACAGGATGTTTCTCAAGAACTCCGTATTCAGACAGGCTTTGTACCTGCGCTTCTCGTGAAATTGAGACGCTGACACATCTCCTTTTGTTTTGTTCTCATTGGTTAATTAGGTCATATTGGCTATATCCAATTTTATCTAAATACCATCTTCCACTGGAGCCATGGGTGGTCTCTTATCTTCTGACAGATACTGACCCGACAATCACCACCTTAGTAGCAAAATACTTAGCTATTATAATAGCATTGAAGCGTAAATAATTGCTGCTAAGAGGAGGTGTGCACTTTTTGGTTCTAATTGTTTTTTCAATTTTATGACTGAAATGTCTTATAGTTTTATATTTTAAACCTTTATACAGTTTATATTTTAATTGGATTTGAAATGTTAACAGTTTTAAACTCTTATATTGATATTTTACATGTTTGTTGTATTCTGTGCTTGAGACCATTGGTCATGTGAGCTAAATAAATTGATTTGATTGTAATTGTGTAGGAAAAAGAAATTCAGTGTGTTCAGAAGCAGAAATTAAATGTATGAGCTCAGTTTTGTTTTCTAGTTCACCTGGCTAGTTGGCTGGAGCTTGCGTGGTGTTGCTCTCACACTATCTACTTGTCTGGACTTGCTGAATATGATTCCCCATCCACTGGTCTGTCTTGCCTACTGATCTTTAACAGTTCACTCCATTACAGTAGTAACCACTTCTTTTTAACAGGGTATTGTTTAGTCTGCCATCCCAGAGTTGGTTCTGCAGATAGAGCTTGATTTATAGTCCTGAAAGGGACTGGGAACATTCAGAGCTTGTCAGCAAGACATGGTTGGAGATGTCTGTTTGAACAGGCCTCCTAGTACAGAATACATTCAGGTGCAATCAGAGGTCATTTCGGGGGGGACGCGAGGGAACGCAGTTCCCCCGGGTGAGGTGCAGGGGGCGGGGCACACGATGAAGCCCCGCCCCCGGCTTCTGACTGCCCCGCTTCCAGCCCTCATTCAGCCAGGAGGAGGCAGGAGAAGAGGGAGGGTAAGTTGCTTCCTCCCCGCCTCTCCCCACCCCTGCCTGCCTGGGGCCAGGGAGGGCCTTGGTGGGGCTTCCTCGCACTTCCACCAGCCTTGCAGGTCCACCGCCGGGCCCCTGGTGTCAGGGGGTGTGGCATATGCTAATGAGTTATGCTAATCAGTTCCCCTAGCTCTTTTTCTACGAAATGACCCCTGGGTGCAATGCTTCAATTGACATGTATGTTTCCCAAAAGCTGGATATATTGTGGTTAAGGAGTCCTTATATGAAGAGGCAGAATCAAAAATAATCAACAAAAAGTCCCATTCTCTGCAGTGGTACATTGAAGAGCAAATAGCTTTTATGTATAATACTAGATACATTTGTGGTCTGGATTAGCTAAGTAATGATGAATTAAAGGACAAGCTCAAATGTATAAACTTAAAACTTTTTTCCTTAAATGACATTGGATTTTTGAAGTTGCATGGAGTTAGAACAGGGGAGTACAACATGTAGCCTAGTTGGGCAAATTCAGTGGCCTACAGCCACAGCTGGTACCCCTATGGTGAATCTTTGGGTGAAACTGGTGCTTCCCAGTTAAGCCAAGGTACTGCAATCAGGATTACAACTGTGGTGTCCTGGCTCATGGGAGGAGTGCATCATAACTATATTGAGATGGGATGTTATGAGTTGGAACATGGGTCACACCACATATTTCCAAGCAAAGATCATTCTTGCCCATGTATCTGTTTGAGTTGTACACACCTGGATTATAGCCTGCAGTTCATGACATCCTTATGCTGGGGAAGGCTTCCTGATCCAGGGGAAGTACTGCCAGGACCAACCTCATGGTTATAAAGTCAAGGTTGATGTAACATTGTTAATGGGCACTTAAAATCTTTACTAAGAGCAGAACTGTTTATGAAAATGTGTATTAACGGAAAATACGCAATAATTGCAATGATATTACACAAGAGTAGTAATGTATATTGTAGTAGTTTTTAAAATGTGTTGTAAATGCTGTAGTTCATAAATTAAACAGGAGTCCAGTGACACATTACAGATCAACAAAATAAGTTTTAATGAGTTAAAGCTCACTTCTTCAAGCATGAAAAGTACATTCATTAGGCTGATACATTTATACTTAAAGCTACAAACAGGAAGGAGGGGAGTGTTATAAAAGGAGAGCAATTTAAAACACGATTAGACCAAAAGAATAATAAATCAAAGTGAGTGAGATCCACTCCAAACCTTTGATCAATAGGTAAAATAGGATCACTGTTAGTCTAATCCAGAAGAATATTAAGTGCAACAAGATACAGAGATTGAATTAGAAAAAAAGGAGACATGAGAACATAAGAGACACCAATGTTGGATCAGGCCAAAGGCCCATCACACAGTGGCCAGAAATACCAGGTGCCATCAGGAGGTCCACCAGTGGGGCCAGGACATTAGAAGCCCTCCCACTGTTGACCCCCCCCCCAAGCACCACGACCGTATAGAGGTTAGCTGAACATATTAACAGCTGTAAAGGGTGGGTGATGTTGAGACATCAGTGCTTGAAGTGAATGCAAAATCCCAAATTTTTGTTCCAACCTGGGAAGGGAGATAATATTGAGCTTCTTAATCAATCCTAGTTCTTTGTTTCCTTAGGAATCTTTCCATATGAAAACAGTGACTTTTAAATCAGTAACCAACTGTCCTGAAAGATTAAAATGCTCACCCACTGAATATAGTTTTAATGTCAGATTTGTGTCCATTACTTCTGTAGAAAACAGAAAGACATTCTTCATGTATTAAGAAACATTAGAGGGTGAGCAAATAGTTCTTGAAGAATCAAAACAGAGTTTCACCAAGTCTAAAAGCTCATCTGGGAAAAGGAATTATGGGTAATTATTTCACTTTCTATAAAAGAATGTAGATTACAGCCCGAAAAGAGATACTAAAAGTGGGGGCTGCAAGAGAACTCATCAGCTAAGATAGTATTTCCCCATTTCCTTTCTCCCTGTTGCTTTTCTAGTTTGCCTCCCCCTGGCAGTGGCTGCAACCTCTCTCTTTTCATTCTCTTCCCTCCTGCATACCTATTTACCTTTTTTCTGCTCTCTCTCTCATCTTCTGTTTTTCCTTTCCTATTTTTGCTCTGCTCCCTCCAGTTTTTCTTTCCCTTTCTCCTATATTACTTTTAAAAATCTCTTACACCCCCTGCACTGACATTAACTAAGGCCTGAAATCCTTGGCAATGTTGCGTGGGATTCACTTGGGCTTGTAGAAAATTCCCTTATTGTACCTGGCTGCACGTTGCAGATATTTTGATCCACCGTCTTGCCCAGTTCAGAGTAAGAGATAATGATATTTTAAAATTCTGTTAGTTTAAAAAAATGCTATTAAAAATCAATGTGCAGAATATAAACAACAACAAAGGATGTCGACTTCCGGTTTATGATGACATGCTGGCGGATGCATCTCCCGGACCTCCTGGGGATGTAATCTGCACACCAGCAGAAAGGAGGAGGGGCAACAGATCGCTACCCCTCGGAGCCTAGGCAGAAGGCTCCTAGCCATGGGGCTTTTGAGGGGTGACCTCTTCACCAGCACGATGCTGGGAATTGAGGCACTCCTCCACCCCGACAGTCCTGCCGCTGAGTGTCCGTATGGATCTAGTACCGCTGACCGGGACAAGCGTCGGAGATTGAGCATTTTGAATGTGTGCCGAGTGAGGTCGTATGACCAACAGTGAACAGTGAGTCAGGTTAAAGTGAATACAAGCATTTAAAAAGAAAGCTACCCCCTGGGAATGGCAAAAAAGCGAGGTGGGAGGGGCCCCTCCCATGCGCATGAACTAAACAATGAAATTCTAAGAGGGGAGTGGAAGAAAAAGTGTTGAAATCTGTTTTGAGAGACTTACCAGAGCGTGGATAAGCATATGGGCATATTTCAGAAACTTTAGCAAGTTTTCATAAAAGTAAACAATCCATAAGGATGGTGGGAAAGAGGGCAGAGAAAGACAAACCAGCAAAAGTGAAACCAGTCAGGACCATGAGACATCAACCAAAAGAGGTCACTGAGTTTTCCAAAATGTTGGCAGATTACTTGCACCCTCTGCTGGACCAGATGACTAACATCAAACAACAGCTGACGACTCTAAACCAGAATCTTGCAACTTAGCAGCTCCAACAGACTGAGACTTTAAAAATAACGGAGCAAACAGCTGAGAAGGTGAAGGAAATGGACGCCAACACTAAAAAAGTCAAGAAAAAGGTGCAAAAGCTGGAAAAGAAACAAGCTTCGGAAGAATCTCAACTTTTACACCTGCAAATGGAGAAAGCAAATTTGGTCCTATGGTTTCAAGGGGTCCCAGAATTAAAAGGTGAGAATTTAAGCAACTCCTGAGTGAAGCATTAGCCCCAGTTACAGATTTGAAAGTAGAGTATCTTGCAAGCGAAATGGATGTGGTCTATAGGTCCTATTCCGTGTACATCAAAAAGAATAATCTGCCTGGGGAAATAGTGGCCAGATTCTCAAAGTGACATGTGAGGGATTCTATCCTGAAAGCAACTACAGGAACACCCTTGAAAATCGGGGCCAATACCATCAGGATCCTAAATGACATTTCATTTAAGAAATATAAAGACTTAATCTTTTTTCTACAAACAAACAGCATTGTCTACAAATGGTTAATTCCAGAATGCGTCATTTTCAAACTACACGATAAAAAAGAAATGATTGACTCTGTTTCCAAAGCATGTGAGTTCCTGAGAGTGCAGCTGGGAGAGACAGCCGAGGTCGAGAAGGAAGAAGATGACAGCAAATCCAGTGGTGAATTGGACTCAGTGTCTTCCAACGAGGATTCTCTTTACGATAAGGTGGCGGCTGCCCCCAAGCGTACATATAAATCGAGGATTAGAAAAGATAAGACAAAATGAAGGCTGAAGGACTCTGAATTGTGCCTTAAAACTTTAGTTTCATTATGGGATGCTCTGGGGGTTCTCTTAAACAGTTAAATCATTGGATAAAAAGATTAAAAAATTAGCATAACCAACTATGTTCAAACCTATACTAGCAATTTAATTTATTTATTTATTATATTTATACCCCACCCATCCCGCAAGCAGGCTCAGGGCGGCTAACAAAACGGTACAATGTACCTGATTGGAATACATAAAACTTAAAACTCTATAAAATCTCATAAACAAATAATTTAAAACATAAGTTAGCAATTAACAATAAAGTG
>NW_015161981.1:14891-35516 GCF_001447785.1 Gekko japonicus | reverse complement strand
AGCCGCGGCGTTCTGCACTAGCTGCAGCTTCCGGATTTGAGACAAGGGCAGCCCCATGTAGAGAGCGTTGCAGTAGTCAAGTCTCGAGGTGACCGTCGCATGGATCACCGTTGCCAGGTCACGGCGGTCGAGGAAGGGCACCAACTGCCGAACCAGCCGTAGATGGTAGAAGGCCGATTTGGCAGTGGCCGCTACTTGGGCCTCCATTGTTAGGGAGGCATCCAAGAGCACCCCCAAACTCCTTACCCTCGGCGCTGGCACTAATGGTGCCCCGTCGAAGGCCGGGAGCGGGGCCCCCAACCCTACACCGCCACGACTCAGGCACAGGACCTCCGTCTTCGCCGGATTTAGCTTCAACCGGCTCACCCGAAGCCAACCAGCCACGGCCTGCAACGCCCGGTCCAGATCTTCCGGTCTGGAATCCGACTGGCCACCCAACATCAGATAGAGCTGGGTGTCATCCCAACCCAACCCATACCTCCGAGCCACCTGGGCAAGGGGGCGCATAAAGATGTTAAACAACATCGGGGACAGTACTGCGCCCTGGGGTATGCCACACTCGAGAGGGCGCCTCCCGGACTGCTGTTCCCCAAGCACCACCCTTTGTTCCCGACCCTGGAGAAAAGAGACAAGCCACTGTAAGGCCAGTCCCTGTATTCCCACGTCGGTGAGGCGGTGGGCGAGCAGCTGGTGGTCAACCATGTCGAACGCAGCCGACAGGTCTAGCAACAGCAGCACCGCCGAACCACCCCGATCCAGGTGTCTACGGAGGTCGTCAGTAAGAGCGACCAACGCCGTCTCTGTCCCGTGACCTGGGCGAAAGCCGGACTGGAAGGGATCAAGAGTCGAAGCGTCATCCAGAAAACCCTGGAGCTGTGCCGCCACCGCCCTCTCAATCAACTTGCCCAAATAGTTGGGCATGTTAAGATTAACATTTATATAAGCTATTGTTATGATCTCCTATACTTAGGGTTTTAGTTAGTAGTAGTTTTCTTTCCTTTCTCCCTAGATGTAGTTACCCCTTCCCAATTTTTCGTTGTAGTTTGTAGTCTATTAAAGATGCAATAAACAACAACAACAAAGGATGTCATGTTTCCCATGATTTCCCCCAATAAGAAGCACAATCAGAATGAACAACAACAACAACAAAAAAGAGATTTAGATCTCTAATTCCTTCCACATTTCCCCCTAATGAGAAGTAGGAAGGCACAATCAGTATGAAAAACAACAAAAAGGAAAATCAGTTGTCCAATTCTGACTGGAAAATGAGGATGCACAGAATAATTTGAACTTTCTCTTTTACAAAAAAGAAGAAAGCTAATGTCTTACCCATTATCTCACTTTCTATTCCAGCCTGAAAGCTCTTGACCTTATCAGAGACTAAGAGTCATGTTGTGCCATCTCAGTAATTAAAACAGGCTCCATTCATCTCTTTAACAGCTTTTGTCAGTCCAGGAAGTGGCCTCCTTGTGCCACAGCAGAAGTGAAATGCATGATGTTGTGGCTTTGTCCATTGAGTGTCTAAATTCAATTCCTCACAGACTGATCAAATGAGCAACAAAACAATTTTTAAAATGTGATTTACATCTTACAGGGCAAGATGAAAAATTCTTCCCATTAAGAGAGAGAATAAAAAATTAAGATTTATGGGCTTGCTCTTTAGTGTTAAGGGAACTGAGTCATGCTGATTTGCTTGTCTTGAGATCAGACTGGCTTTTGGAACTGAACTTCACAGAGGTCCCTACCTTCTTGGAAAAAAGCACCTCTGGTTTTAAGCTGATGTATACATGTTGATTACTTTGACCTGGATACTGCAGGCTAGCCTGATCTCGTCAGATTTCAGAAGCTATGCAGGGTTGGCCCTGGTTAGTATTTTGATGGGAGTCTCTTGCCTTGAAAATCCTACAAGGTCACCATAAGTCAACTGTGACTTAATGGCACTTTCCGCCACATACATGCTGATTGTCATTATTATCATTGCTTTTTTGACAGTAAAAACTAAAGCCAAATGGGACCAATTAACCATGTAATGTTAGGCTCTTTGCACAACTTTTCACTCATGAGCACAGATCACCGTACTTTGTGTTCGCAGAACTTAGACCTTGTATATTCCAACACTTTGATTTGTGAACAAATACAATAATTTCAATCTTGAACATTTTGACAGCTGTCTCCTGCTTCAAAGCAGACAGCTCCAGAGGTAAGGGGGGTGGGGAAAGTGGGTCTGTGAAGAGATTTGGTTGACCTTTACCTTAAATGTGACCAAGATGACTTCTCTGAGCAACTGTCCTATCTTCTACATGTTATCACCTCCCTATGAGGATATTAATAGAAAAGAGAAAGAGGGAAGGGGCAAGAAATGTAGAAGCTGCAAGAAATGTAGAAGAGTTGTTGATGCAAACATATCTAAAGCACTATTTATACTAAAGGTGTCTCAGAAAGCCCTAAATACTTGAAAAAATATTGACATTGTCCATATAATCAGTAGGGAGTACAGCATGGAAGAAATACGGTATACAGATATGAATACAACTTCTTGCAAAGTAGTTAGGCATATGCTTCTCAAGGACATGGCCTTCATTTTAGAGTGTCCATGTGTCATAGATGAACACATGAATTTGTCTTATACTGAGTCAGAATTAAAGTCTATGAGTATCAGTCAGCATAGTCTACTTTGATTGGCTGTGGTTTTCCAAGGTTTAATCTACTGACTGACCATTTTAACTGGAAATGCTAAGGACTGGTTCTGGGATCTTCTTCATACAAAACAAGTGCTCTACCACTGAGCCACAGCCTTTTGACTTATACTATATGATAGATAGATTTTTATTTTAGGATGCTGTGTGTCTCTCATTTCTGAATTATTTACTTACACAGCTGGAGGGCATCTGATAAAGCTTGCTAAAGTTAAGCAGACATGGGCTGGGTCAGGGCTTAGCATAAGACACCTCCTGGGGACTGCCTTATCCTCCATGAAGGAAAAAAAGAAGATAAGAACTGCACATGCACATCCATTTATGTTCAGTGATTTGATGGGATCCTCTTTTTATGAAGAGGATGTTTGAGGTAGTTTCTTTGACACAAATGTTCCTTTTCTTTCTAAACATTACATGAAGAGTACAAATCAAGGTGCTATTTGAAAGGTAATATATTTGGATCGCAAAGACAGCTGACAGATAATTACCTGAATCAGAGAGGGAAAAAATTGTCCATCAAAGCATACTCCATCTTTCAGAAAGCTCCACTGTACTTTCAAAGAGGCATCTGTACTTCCCATCTGTGACATTTTATTTATTGCTGCTCTTAGAAGTTTCACTATCTCTTCTTTTAGAGTTGTATTTTTCACTACTTTGACTTCCTAATTAATTGATTCAAGATCTTCCATTACACTTCAGAATGTAAAGACTTAATTTTTTTTTAATTTTTAGGTAGCACCTTCTCTTGGCTGTATTGTATTTTCTAGGGTGTGGGAGAGATGTAACCCTCCCAGCTGTAGTGTGAGCTACTTACACAAAAACAGCTGTCAGGGGCGGCAATCACACACAAGAATCCACTTTCCAACTGGATTTTGCCAGTTCACACAGTAAATTCCAGTTGGAAAGTGCATTGAAAGTGGATTATTTAGTGTGTGTGATCACAGCCTAAAACAGTTTGCTGTGGTTCTGTGCTATAAAGCATCATTCTACTATGATTGTTAATGCAGTTGTGCTTTGTGTTAACAGGAATTATTGTCCAGTATTGTCCATAATACTGTAAGCAAGAGTCTGATACTAAGGCTCCATATTTAAGAACTCTTTCATCAGTTCATTCATCTTTAGAGGTCATTCATGCCATCCTGGGACAATACATATAATATTAAGGATTTTCTCATCTTCAGTCAAGCTTCAAGTGCAGTACAATACCATTCCAGAGAAATCAGCCATCTGTTTTTCCCAAGGTTATGTGTACAATTATGCTCCCTAATCTAACTAATATATAGGTGCATGAACTTTTCATATTGAACCCCATACTTTGTCTGAAACTCTTGCTGCTTGTGCTAAAACTATGTGAATGATAAAGCCAGCTGTTTTGTAGTATGATTACTTATTTTAAATACTCTCCTTCCTTGTTGAACTACATTAAGCATCCGATTGTTTGGTACATATATTCTGCTTTGGGATCAGTTTTCTCATTTGTTTGTTGGATATGTTTCTTGCCCCCTTATTGTGGGGGTATTTTCTTGTGGCTGCCCATGCAGTTCTTCAACTACAATAGATGAGTGGTGTATGTGTGGTGCACACAAAGTATAATCAGTATACATGTACTAGCATTACAAGTTCAGAGACAGAACACAGAAAACAGCTGAGCTTTTCTCTAACATTCCCTACGAGAGCTCACAGTCAAGCCAAACCAACCTAGGGGGAATTAGACTATTGCAGTTAGAAACCACACCTTCCCATTTCTACTGACAGGAGGCTCTCCTAATTGTATGCTATTCTCTGGGGAAAATATAACAACTAGTAAGCAACAGGGTGCATATTTAAGTTTGTGTCTGTTCTGAGGAATAGGAAAATGCAGCCACTAGATTAATTTCTCTTAGGCCGAATCTACATATGCATTTTAGAATCAGCTTGGTGCCCTGTTATCCCATGTGGTTTAGAACTGCTGCGCCTCTGCTTTCAAGTTAGCATTAGGGGAGCTGTCCACTTTGTCTTTTTTTCAGTTATCTAATCACAATCTATTGTTCATCACTAGGTGGCCCCTGGGGGTTACTGGAGTGTTCTGGGACTCGAATGAGAGGCCCCACAGTGGAATGGTAGTCCCTGGAGTTAGCAGGAGTATTCTGGGACTGGAATAACCAGCTCCAGAGTGGAATGACAGCCCAGGGGATAGGAGACGGGCCCTGGGACTATAATGATAGGCCTAGCATTCCAGTTCCAGGACACTCCTCTTACTCCAAGGGGATGTCATTCCACCATTGGGCCTGTCATTCCACTCCCAGAACACAACTGCTACCCCAAGGGGGCTGTCATTCCACTCTGGGGCCTGTTATTCCAGTCCCAGAACACTGCTGCTACCCCCAGGGGTTGTCATTCCACTCTGGGGCCAGTCATTCCAGTCCCAGAACACTTCTGTTACTCATAGGGTCTGTCATTCTTACCCCTGTAAAATGAGCAACGCCGTAACTACAAGGCAGGAATTCCAACTTTTTGAGCCAAATGCAAGCTCTTACTCGAAAAAGCTACTGACTGTGCATTGCCCAGTCATAATCAGTGATTATAAATTTAATAAACAGATAAATTTCAAATAAAATTTTTTGAGGACTGGTACATAGCAATGAGTAAAAGCAGCCATGCAGGAATCAAACCAACAATGCCCTGATTTACAGGGCAGGAATTTACCCACTGAGTTAAACACAAGGTGTTTTACTACTGAGTGTGCCTCTTACAGCTCGAAGTAAATCCCCCTCCCCTGGTGAACTTAAAAATGTCCTATAAAGCGGGGGGGGGTGTTGTCAATAAATGGTTTGAAAGCAAATAGATAAGTTTTGGAAGATAAGATTTGAGGGCTGGTACATAGCTATGAGGAAATAGAGCCAAGCAGAAATAAAATCAGAAGAAGAAGAGATTGGATTTATACCCCGCCCTTCATTACCCAAAGGAGTCTCAGAGTGGCTTACTCCTTTCCCTTCCCCTCCCCACAACAGACACCCTGTGAGGTAGGTGGGGCTGAGAGAGCTCTGACAGAAACTGCTCTTTTTCAAGGACAGCTCTTGTCAGAACTATGGCTTGCCCAAGGTCATCCAGCAGGTGCAAGTGGAGGAGTGGGGAATCAAACCCGGTTCTCCCAGATTAGAGTCCTCGCACTTAACCACTACACTAAACTTGGAAACGCCATTTCTGGATTTAAACGTTTTGAAATAAATGCAAGTTCTTACTGCACCAGTAGTGAACTTTAAAATGTTCAGTCGGTCTGTAAAAGGGGTCAAGAAATAAAAGCTTCAAAACAAGATAAAAATGTAAAAAATTATTTTGGGGGCTAGCTAGTAAAAAGAGAAAAAAATACTGTTGGAATGGAACCATGAGTACCGCCTAGTTTATTGTGCACCACCAGTTGGAATTATTTAAGAATTAGCGGAGCATTAGGTTGACAGTGCAACCAAACCAGAAAGGAGGGGTTAGAGCAGCAAAGAACAGCATTCATTTAAACCAGTGCGGAGCGGCTGTGACAATGGAGTCACTACCAGAGGGCGGGAAACATATGCAGACACTGATTTTTATACTGGTGCACTGCCAGCATGAAACAGGATGCAAATGTAGACAGTTTGTTGGGGAACAGGAGCAAAAATGTCAGGAAACCAGAAAGAAACACACATGTGGATTCGACCTTATGGAGTGGTTTAGCAGCTTGTCTTCCAGTCCTTCCTGCTCCCCTGTTATCACTGAACAGTGGCAAATGTCTTGTAGTTTCTCTGCTTTGACTGCCTAGATTCATTTTAAAAAACCCTGGGTGTTCTGTATAGTGTAATTTAAGATGCCATTAAGAAAGTTTCAGTAACATTTAAAGAATAACTCCTAGCAAATGCTGGAGGGGATCTCAGAACCAGCCTAGCACTTGGCTTTATCAGTGTGATGATTTGGCGTGAAAATGAAAAGAAAAAAAATGAGCCAGAGGAATGCACACTATGATAGAATCTTTTTTTTAAAAAAAAATGTGCACAAAACTGATGTTTTTTCAGTGGGTATGATGATGATGATGATTTATTAATTACCCCATTCCAGCTCGCACTGAGCTCTGGGCGATGTATAGGACACAATGCCATAAAATACAAAGTTCAAAACATTAAAATTTACACACAACGTTCATAAAAATCTCAATGTAGATAAAAGGTCCAAGATGGTGATTTTCCTATATTATTATGGATCCTGATTCTGGACTATCAGTCCCTTTTTCTTCTGGACGGGGGATGGGAACTCAGAATATGAAGGGGAGAGGAAAGAAGGGTGCCAGCCGGTAGGTAACTCTGGGGACCTCTTAAAATCTTTTAAAAAACTGAGTTGACACAAGCACTGTTTGAAGGGTAAATAAAAATGAGAAATCCATACCATTTTGCCCTTGTTTCTTCATTAGCAATACTCATACTGGACAATGAAACTGCTTTCTAAACTTGAAGTCTATATTATGGCCATGTCCATCTTGTTTCATATTTCTTTAAGACCTCAAACTTTACTTCATAAATGCAATTCTTCTCAGTATTGCTTCAGCAACCATCTGCAGGACTTTATTTGCTGAAGGTGCTGTCGAGCTGATAATGTTCAGTAACATCTAGTGATACACTCCCCTTTCTTATAGACAGAGCACATCTGGGCATTGACAGTACACCAATCACAGTTCAGCTCCAGATGTTTAAGAGACAATGAAAAGCTACACTTTGCATGTATATTCTGACAAAGTGGAATATTATAAAGGGAGGGCTGCAATTCTAAGAATGCCTTCCTGGGAACCCATTCTTGGGAGTAAGTCCCACTGAATAAGAGTAGAGTGCTTTTCTCTCTGTTTTGTGGACCACTAGTGCTACCCTGTCTGATGAAGGCTCTCAAAAGCCTATGCCCCCAAATTTTTGTTGGTCTCTATGGTGCTACTGGATTCCTGTCTAGCTGTTCTACTGCAGTCCGACACGGCTACCCTCCGAAACTAGTGCTACCCTCCATAGAGTTACACCATTCTGAGTCCATTGAACTCACTAGAAGGGTGCAGCTCTGCTTAGGATAGCACTGTCGATCTCTCTCAGCCTGTGCCAACTGATGTCCCACTTTTTTCCTTGTCACGTAGTTGAGGAATATTATCTCTGAAGCGTTCCGCTCACAGAAAACATACTGCAAATGGTACAGGTTCTGAGGTAAGCAGCACTGGACATGCAGGGTCGAGTACACACCAGAATATTCCATGCAGAAGGAAGAAAACTGTAAACTAGAAGGCAAAAGCTCAGACAGTCATTGTGACACCGTAAACATTGTTGCATCAATTATTATTGTACAAAACTTACATTGCAGGTAAGCTTTTCAAACAAATATATTTTATACTTTTGAATGTTCTTGATGACTAGTATAGAAAACAGTTCTTTCACAATGAATGTATGTTGCATTTTGTTACTTCAATGCCTATTATGTGGCTAAACAGCCTGTTGATTTACAATGATTGCTTGGTTCCCTTCATATCCATGTTTATCTTATTTTTATTGATCCCAGGTACGCTGTAGAAACTGCCTGGAGGCAGTTTTGGAGTGAATGAAGTCTGATAAACTGAAACTTAATTCTGACAAGGCAGAAGTGCTACTGGTGAGTAGAAGCCTGATGCAGTATTTAAGGCATCACTCGGTCTGGATGGGGTTGTGCTCCCCTTGAAGGAACTACAGGTCTGTACTCTGGGGCTACTCTTGGACCCTGGTCTACTGCTGGATAAGCAAATGGCAGCTGTGGCCAGGAGTGCCTTTTACGAGCTTTAGTTAGTTAGCCAGCTGTGGCCTTTCCTTGGTCAGAAAGGATCTGGCCACTGTGGTACACGCCCTGGCTAGACTAGATTAGCTTGTTTCAGTATATTCTACATGAGTCTGCCCTTGAAAAGTGTTCAAAAAACTTCAATTGGTGTAGAATGCTGCAGTCAGGATGTTGACTAGAATGGGTCATAGGGAGCATATTACTCT
Source organism: Gekko japonicus (assembly GCF_001447785.1). NCBI lineage: Eukaryota > Metazoa > Chordata > Lepidosauria > Squamata > Gekkonidae > Gekko > Gekko japonicus. Next base: position 26,833 of record NW_015161981.1, on the reverse strand, counting down.
ATTGTTAGTTTATCTGCACTGGTTTTCAGTCTGTTTCTGGGCACATTTCTAAGTGCCAGTGTTGGCCTTTAAAGCCCTATATGGTTTGGAACCAACATTCCTACTGCCTGCTCCCTTATAAACTTACCTGACCACAGTGGTCATCTTCTGAGTTCCTGCTTCAGGTGCCCCTGTTCTCTGAGATTAGGCGAGTGGCAACACAAGAGAACCTTCTTAATTGGGGTTCTAGTATTCTGGAACTCTCTTCCTACCTAGGGCATCTTCTATTGCCATCATCTACCAGTGGGTGAATACTTTTTGTTTGTTTGTTTCATTTTGCATTCCCTCAGTGATCCCCCCTTCCTGCCAATGTTTTAATTGCTGTTTTTATGTCTTCATATGTATTTCAGCTCTGATTTTGTTTTAATAATGTCATATTGTTCTTTGAGCTTAGTTTTAATGGTTTCAAAATGCAATTTTATTGTGTGTGTTTGTTAGCTATCTCAGTGGGCTTTCTGAGGGCAGAAGGGCAGGATATAAATTTTGTAAAATAAACAAATGCCTAAATTTACTATAAAACGATAGTTAAAAAATCTTGGTGGTATAACTTTTAAGTTTCCCAACAAATTGATATTCTTATAAATGTACCATAGTATCTTTGAACATACTGTTTTGTTTCCTGTTAATGGACAAAACCAGTTTCATGTTGAGTTTTCCAAGGAGAGTTATATAGATAAATTTAATGAGTGCCTTAATCCCATGTTCCCATGTAGGTTTTTACATTTACTTTAGGTGACTATATGTTCCATGCTAATATAGAAGAGCTCCATAAACTGAACTTGGTGAGAAAACTTATTTAGGTACAGAAGCTCTATTTGTGTCTTGGATCCCAACCCTACATGCACATTTACTTGCAACCAACCCTACCAAGTTCCATAAGACTTACTTCCTAGTCAGTTTCCTTTGGACTGCACCAGAACTGCAAGAGCCACTGAAATTAGTGGAGCTCATATTCAATCAATTAATTTAGAATTGGGACACAAGTTTAACTCTTAGCCAACTTTGGTTTGATTTGCTCTTTTAAAGTCATATATAGTGTATTCAAAATCAGAAACTATATTCTCTAATGGTTAAGTAAAGCAGAGTTTGTGTGTGTGTATTTTTTGACATTATACTTCAAAGCTTTATGAGTTTTAAAAGCCTGTGTATATTATTCACTAACACCACTGTAAATGACTGCATGACTATGTTCTGTGTGGGAGTTACGTACTTTGCACAATGAAGTCTTCTGACAATAAATGCCGGCTAAAGACATTGGGAGGCGGTTCTTCCCTGCATCTTGCTATACATTTTAAACAAAACAAAGCTCCCTGCCCGGTACTTCGTGACTTCGATACTTTGTTGTACTAAACCCCTTCTGTGCCCTTCACTAATAACTTAGTTCTGTTGCTTTCTTAAATGACTGTCTGATGTTAATTGGCAGACATTAATTGTTGTCCTTTGGAGAAACATTTTCTATATAAGCTTCTGTGTGATAGTTAGTAGAAGAATCTATGTAAAACTCCCACCATCACCCTGTTTGACAGGGAATTACCAGGGATCAAATCTTTCCCCTATTGATAAATGTTCTACCCTGAGCCATTTCTTCTTTGCATACACCAGTTGAATTTTGCAATTGTGCAAATTCATGTTGCCGAATTGTTCAGGTTGTGATCTGTTGTTACCAGTTAGGCATGACACTGGCATGCCATTCTACATTGGGGTGTCTCGTGGCTGATTTCTGTGAAGCTTGTGTAGTCTGACCCTTAGAAAACTATGGTGTTGGTCTCTTTTTCAACCCCATAAGCTATCAGGCTTCAGAGAAACTTGCTTTCTAATCTTACAGCCTTTCCTTGCTCCAAGCATACAGGCCAGAGGCTTATATTGCTTCCTACCATCCTTTCTTACTGCATTTAAGTAAGCTTACACAGTGAATACAAAGTACAGGAAAAGAAAGCTCCTATTCAAAGAAACAGGCCTTTTCAGCTTTGGTGAGATAGCCCTTACTTATGCTAACTTCCTTTGCCTCAAAAAAGAAGAAAAAAGATATTGGAAATGCATTTTGTAGAGAGTTTTCTTATATGCACTGTGTGGTATCTATTTAAAAGGTACAAAAACTGATATATTAAAAAAATAAGTTCAAATAAGGGCTGATGGTCATTCTCACAAAGCACAGTTTACCACACATTAAGCTAGTGACCATCAGTTCCCATTTGCAAACTTCATAGTGATGTGCTAAACAAACCATGAGCTGTGATTTGATTGTATCATTAAATAATTCCATAATCAATCTAATACATGTTGAACTGCCATCTTAAAATACATTTTGCTGAAAGTAATGACAGCCCTAAGTAACCAATTGTATGCATGTTTTTAGGTGAAAGGAGCTGTTCAATGCACCATTATGGACTCTACTGAAGACACAGGACCCAAGCCACATTTATGGTGCATCAATTCCATTGAAAGTGGTTTAAAAAGTTTTCACTCAGTCCATACTATTTGTCTTGCTAAAGATCAGGATGCAATGCAGTAGTTGTGTCATAGATCATATGACTTCCAGAATCATGTCCAATAAAAATGAGCCAAAATTTACAAGCCCATATTCCACTTCATCTTTAAATAATTCATGGCACAAACCTAAACCACAACGAGATACTATAGGTGTGACTGACTGCCTTTAAAGAGGAGGCCAAGAAATGTTAAAGAAAACGTAAAGGATATGAGTACATTGTTCCAAGCCTTTGATGACTGGAATGTAATTAACACATGGAATTCACTGCCACAGGAAGTGGTGGGTGCTACAAGCATGGACGGCTTCAAAAGGGAATTAGATAAGCATATGGAGCAGAGGTCCATCAGTGGCTATTAGCCACAAGGTATAGCTAGGGGCTCTGGGGCAAGTGATGCTCTGTCTTCTTGGTGCTTGGGGGGGGGGGTCAACAGTGGGAGGGCTTCTAATGTCCTGGCCCCACTGCTGGACCTCCTGATGGCACTGGTATTTCTGGCCACTGTGTGACACAGAGTGTTGGACTGGATGGGCCTTTGGCCTGATCCAACATTGGCGTCTCTTATGTTCTTATGTAATGTTGCACTTTGCTACTGGTTATGTATAGTTAATTATTATGTTTCTCTGTGGCCAACCACTGCTAAGGCTCAGGGGATAACTTACCAATTACTACTGTGGCTTTAGATCTGACTCACTTCGAAAAGCAGCAGACATTATTGTTATTAATATCCAACATATTTTATAATGATAAAATGTAATATTTGTTGCATTCTTCACAGCATTGTCATCTTTTGGAATTTTTCACATGTAGTAGAATTATGTGAAATTGCAGCTTAGGGTTTTTTTTCCCCCTTAGCCCAAATGATGCAAGATGTAGTTTTTTGGATGTTGTAGTGATCTGTTTATCACAAAAGCTGGAATGTTGATGCTGGGCAATCTTATCTGTGTTTAATGCTGTTTTTATTGCTTGATTACTTTCTGTGCTGGTTTTCCTTGTCTCTTGTGCTGATTTTTAGTTATTGGATTATAAAATTGACAACTGCCTTTTTGCTTTCTTTCCTGGATGGCCTCCCTAGTCTCCCAACATATTTCCCAGTGCCGCTCTCATACAATAACTGTGTATTAGTTACATACAAATCTTTTGTCTACTTAAGAAACCTTATTGCCCCTTGTTCTTTTGAGCGTTGGTCTGAATCTGGACCTTGGTGTACACAGGATTAAGATCCTAGGTATTAAAAGTACTACAAAATACACATGTTTGTTCTGTGCAAGCAGGGGGATGCTTTTACAGGCTGTGGGACCTTCACATGTATGCTGATTTGGGTAAAAACCTTGACTCCATTTCAGGACAGCAAGATTTTTGGAGTGCCACTGGCTACCTGCTGCTGCTGCTCTGGTCTCTGTCTTGGTTTTCCATTGCCTGCTACTGCCTGCATGAGAAGATGGTAGATTTTGTGTGTGTGTGTGTGTGTGTGCATGCGTGCATGCCAGTGTCTTGTCTTGCCAGGTTTGGCTGGCTGCTTTGGTAATGGCTGCCAGATTGTTTTCACTTGGATTCCCTAGTTTGACATTGGTTGTGTAGGGCTTGCAACAGTGTGCCTTGATTAAATTGGTTTGGTTTAGATTATCTGGTTAGACATTCTGGACTTTTTTCAGTTGCACATTCCTACTCCCAAACCCTCTCCTGCTCATTCCCCTGCTGGAGTTCAAAATGTGTCCAGCTCTCTTTGAGTCCATTCAGGATTCTGTTGGATACCAACATGCTTCAATTAAAAGGATGGTATAAAGCAGTCAGCAAGGCACTTCATTGAAAAATTCCCTCAATCAGTATAATCAGTAGACTCTGAGCTGAGACTCTTGGGCAGAAGGGAGTATCAAACCAAACCAACTGTGTGAGAGACAGGGAGCCATCTGGCTCCTATCTTGGCTCATAACATGAACAGATCGAAATATATTAAGAAAGCATTGAAGAGCTGGAGACCATGCACATTGCCCAAGAAAGAGAGAGATGATGGAGAGGTCCAGGCAGGAGGTCATGAATAGAAATTGGGGGGGGGGGTCTAAATTGTACCCCCTGGATGTTCTAGATCGCGGGTGGCCAGACTGCAGCTCGGCAGCCACATGCAGCTCTTTCACACAGTCTAATTTAATGTTAATAAAATAAAACAAATTTGCATATTTTTCAATTAAAAAAACATTTGTAATATTTGTTCATGTCTTGTGGCTCTCAAACATTTGACATTTATTCTGTGTGGCTGTTAAGCAAGTTTGCCCACCCCTGTTCTAGATAGTAGCTAAGGGGCCCATTACAAGACATAGGTGCCAAACCTCTACCCCTTTTAATTTAAGCATGCATTGATTTACAAACAGTTCAGTTACAACTTTTCCTCAGCAAGACTGCTGGAATTGATGGTATTGTGTAAATAATGGGGTTTATTGCAAGCTGAACATGGGGCAAACAAGTGCTTCAGTACATATACAGCCTCTGCCTCAATTTGGTTGTTTGAGACAGTCCTTGCTTGCAGGTCCACCAGTGCTCTTTTCTTAGAATTAATCTTGTTTGTAAATGGTCTTTTATGGCAAAGGTCTAATGAAGAACTTGATTAATTGCAAACTAAGCCATACATTATTTACTGATCTGTCTAAATATTTCGGCAGTACATGTAGGTAATTTATATTAATTATGTAGTTTCCCTGCAGGGAGACAAAATTATCTGACCAAATAAAAGGTCCCTGTCTCCTACATCACTATCTTATTGCTCTGAACCTAAAAAGTTCTTTGCAAATATTTCTGGTACTGTCTGTGTTCTGGCAAAGCTCATGAGATACTGTAGATCTGAAATTCAAAGTTGCACATCAAGCAAAATCAGTGTTATGCATTTCACCCACAAGTTTTAAATTTGAAATAAAATTTGTAAAGAGAAAAACTGTAATAGAATATGCATATAAATAATTCCATTATATGATCAAGCTGGATCCAAGATAGCTAGTTTTTTAAAAAAACTTGACTTAATTCTTTTTTTTTTAACTGCTCTTAGATCAAACAGTGGGTGGTAGAAGATCCCTTTGAATATACATTTAAAGACAGAAAACCTTAAACCTGTTCAATCTTTTTATGCACAGTAAAGGCATGAAGCATTGTTTTTAGTTATGAATGGACTTTGACATCATTATTTATCTAAATCTGTTTGTATGACAATATGATGACATTTCACTGACTGTGATGCCCAATTGGACTGCAATCATATAACTAGGAACAATAGCCCAGATACAAATGAGAAAAAGTGAAAAAGGTGACATCAAAGGAGCTGGTAATTAGATATGAAGAAGTGGGGAGACCCGCAAGGACTTATAAGGGGTGTTTCATTTCCTGCCCTCTCACTATCTCTTCTTTCTCTTCCCTTTTTTTTTTGGCCCCCCAAAGGGGATTTTTTTATTGCATTTTATATATGGACTACAAACTACAATGAAAAAGAGGAAAGGGAACTACCTTAAGGGAGAAAGAAAAGATAACCACTACTAACTAAAAACCCAAGAGAGGAGATAATCAAATTAGCTTGTATACAATACCATCTCTTATAACGCTACATTTTATGAACTTAGTCAGACATGCTTTTATAACTTTTAAGTCTTAATTTTAACTGTTCGAAAAAGACCCCTCAGCATCTCAATGTTAAAAACAATATTATCAAAGGCACAATTCAGAGTCCTTCAACCTTCATTTTTTCTTATCTTGTCTCTTCCGCAGTTTATAAGGACTTTTAGGAGCCACTGCCCCCTTCTCGGACAGAGAGTCCTCTCCAGAAGACCCCGAGTCCAGCTCGCCACTGGACTTACTGTCCTTTTCCTCTTTGTCCACCTCCTCTGGCTCACCCAGCTGGATTCTCAAAAAGTCTCGTGCTTTGGAAACTGAGTCAATCTTTTCTTTTTTATCCTGAAGTTTGAAGGTTATGCCCTCTGGATATATCCACCGGTATCTTCTTTCTCTTCCCTGAAAGCTCCCATAGGCTCTTCTCTTTTTCTGCTTCTTTCTGTCTTTCCCACCCCTAGCCAACCTACCTTTTCCTGTCCTGCCTTCAGCTTTCCCTCTTCCCCTCCCCCTGGCAGCCTCTACCTGAAAAAACTATGGTCCAGGTGTGCAGTACTGGCTGCCTGGCTGGACTCGGTTGTACAGTAGGGGACTCAGTGTCAGCTAGCTGCCATTGTATCTGATGTAACCTGCTTCACATGTCTTGTGCTCTTCCCCCCCCTCCCTGGGTTTAGGCTGCTTTATTATGATTCTCTGTATTTTGCGGAACTGGCCAAGGTCGTGCAGCTGGTGGTGGGAGTCGGAGCTTCGCAAACTGTGGCCCAGTTGCATAGTGCCAACCACCAAATCAGGATGAATTGCATAGGGCTGTCCTAGGTGACCCATGCATTTGTGTGGTATCAAATAATCCAGTGGTTGCTGCCAGGTGTGTACCAATGTGTCCTCACTCAAAGGCCAAAACAGCCCTGGAAAGGGCCCTGGTCCCTCCCTTGCCTTTTACTGACAGAAACCAAGGCTTGGACTGTTAATATTATTGTGATTTCTTAGCAATGGCCACTGAGAACATCTGTTTCTATAAATGCAGCTTCTATTATTTTGGGTATTTTTTTAACCCACACATAAAATTTTAGATTTTTTCTGTAAATCTGGGACATTTTTCTGGTTTGTAGAAAGAACTGCTTTGTCTGTTCATGGCTCCACTATCCAGATTTAAGTATCCACAGATATGGTCATGTGACACCTTCACTGGTGTCCAAGTTTTTTTAGAAAGTGGGCAGGGCTAGGTGTAGCTATTCATCATTGGAGATTTGATCAGCTGTGCAGATTTTTAAAAAAAACATTACTTTGGTGGCAGCAGCCATTTTGTGGCTGGTTCAGCCTCTTGTGGCTGAATTAAATTGCATTGCACTGATCAGACTTGGCTATACAATATCACTGAAAACAAAAGAGCTAGTTCAGACAAGGGTTTCTGGATCAGACACCTGGTTGATCCCAGCCAATCAGGGATTACATAGAAAATGGGAAGACATCACAATGCAGTATAAATTTGGCAATGTGTCAATTATGTTGATAGTAAACATAGCAAACAGAATGCATTATTCCCATGCCATATAGCAGATGCACTTGCTCCATTTTAAAAATAATTATTGAAAAAACAACTGAAAGAGGATCCTTTTGTGTACACATGTTCATAAAATGGGTCCTCCACCCTTTTACCCAACTATCCTTGAACTTTAAATTGCAACTGAGTGAGATACACAAATAAGAATTATAATAGTTATAATGAATGTGGTTCGCAGGAAATGGCATACATGATCACTGGTGACAGATGCACAACATGACTAACTAGTTTTTCCACTTCTATCCTCCCCCTTCTTCCATCATAGAATTCAAGGTGACATACATAGAATCCTCAGGAGGTCTTTTATCTAGGCACTGACCAGACTTGCTTAGCTTCAATACAGTCCCTGAATCATCATGTTCATTTCAACCATACTTCGGGGTCCTGTTCCACCTCTGATACCCAGTCCTGTAAAAAATGTATCTATTATAAGAGCCTCTGTTTAGCTTATTACAGCATTCAAATGGAATTATTACTTTGCCAATACACTTCAATAGAAGTGTGTAGATGATCACTAAAGAGAAAAATACCATCCATAGTATTCTTTTACCATTGATGGTATATGAGCATATATCTGGAACCATGTCTTCTGGGTCATAGGTGCTATGAAAAAACCTCTCTTTTTTATTAAAGTGAATAATATCTATAGAAATATCATTTCACCTGCATTTAGAAGAGAGAAATAAAAGCTTGCAAATATTTATTGGGTTTGAAGTAAGAACCCATCTGTTTTGGTGTTTTTTTTAAAAAAAATATTAGAAGTTTTCTTTAAATCACTGGCAACAAGTGCATGTAGTAGACACTTGAGACTGTTACTATGCCATACCATTCTGTTGGTAATATGTGGAAACAACCTCTCCCTTTTCACTTTATCCAACATGATTCACATATTTTCACTAGCTTCTGTACAGGAAATGTGCAGACTGCTGCAATATATGTTTTGGAAAGAACAACTTGCATTCATTCATTCAGCCTCCTAAATGGTTAATGGTTCAGAGGATAGCATCTCACATAATTTTTAAAAGCTCATTATTCCAATTATTATGGTTGAGATGTCTAAGAAGAGAAGCAGGAAAAAAATAGACCAGAAAATCTTTTAGAAGGGATCTGGGCTTTAAGCTTATTCTCATTCATTCTCCCTGAGAAATGAAGGCAAGCAAGTGCCTGCTAAATAAGTATTTGAAACATGCCTAGGGTAGAAAGTGGGAGATGGAAAAATCTAGTTAGTTACAGTCAGGACAGGCATCAATACTCTGAGGCAAACAAAGTCTTAAAAGCCAGTGGGAAAAAAGAGCACTGGGGTACACAGGAAAAGGCTGTGAGGCAACATGAAAGAGTTGTACAGGATTGAGGAGACAGGGTCAAGAGATGAGTACATACTACTGCAATACATTTTTAGCTAGCTTTGATTACAATTAAATGTACAAAACATACTAATCTGCTTTTCTTCAGTTCAGCAATTTTGCTACTCCAGGTTGCTGAACAATGTCCTGAATAATGCTGGTGTACCAGTCTGTGATGGCATACAGCTCTACCCAGTTCAAGAGTGGTGAATCCCACCATATCATCTGTAACTATTAAGCATATTGAAAAAAAAGTCAGCAAAACTGCTACTCTGGTAAACATACCTTGCTCATACTCCCTTGATTACATATGAGGGAAGCTCTTGAGAGTTCCCTGACAAAGTTTGTCAAGATACCAGGCTGATCAGTTTTGCACCTCCATACAGGGCCTCGGGAGGGGGGCTCAAAAATGGAAGTGGCCTGGGCCTCTCTCTTCTTTTCTCTACAGCACAGGTCAACAGCTTAGGGTGGGGAGAAGAGAAGGGAAGTCAACTGAGCTTCTGATTACCCTGCCCTTAAATCTGTTGCATATCAGCAAGTCTTGGAAACAGCAAAGTTTCCAGGATGGGAGATCAGAAGACCCTGACTTCCAGCTGATCACCTGGGAGTCTGCTTCCAATTCCCACCCAGTTGCCAAACAAACAGCTTTTCTTGGTAGAGAGAGACCAGAAGCTGACTCCCAACTGATCCTTCATTGGCTTGTTGTGAACAGACAAAGAGTTAAGTAACTGGCTTCCTTATCACCACTGGTGAACTGGAAATGAGTTGTACTGGCAGGTTTTGAGCATCCATACACCACTTGTGTACTTTGCCTTTTTATTTTACAGAATTTATATCCTGGCTTTCTGCCCTTACAAGGGCCAACAGGGCAGCTAACAAATTAAAACATACATAATAAAATCACATTTTAAAACCAACTTCCCCAAAACACATCATTAAAATAATTAAAAACAGAGCTGAAATACATATAAAGACATGAAAGCAACATTTAAAACATTGGTCAGGAAGGAGGGATCACTGAGAGAGCACCAAATGAAACAAAGAAGTCTTCACCCACTGGCAGAATATGGCACCAGAAGGAGACAGATTAATCTCCATGGGGAGAGAGTTTCAAAATTTTGGTACCATAGCTGAGAAGGACCTCTTCTTGGTTGCCACCCACCTAAAATAGTAAGACAACAAGGTTGGATGAAATAAGGCCACTTTATTACATTATTAACTTAACGGCAAAGGGCAACTATGGAAACAGTGGCATGGCCGGGCCTGGTGTCGCTTTGACTCCCATCCTCAAACCATATGAACGGCAAGACACCACGGCCCCCGGGTTGGAGCCAACCGTAAGTCGCTTACAAACCCAGCCGAGCCAAGATTGGGATGCGCCCTCAGGAGCCCTCAAACACCACCGCATGGCCAGCGCTGAGTCTCCGTCGTGACCATCCCCATAGGCGGGCCTGCAAGCCTCATCCCAGGCCGCACGGCTACAAGGTTGGTCCCGCAGACCCCTCTACCCCCCACCAGGGGTTATTAATTGGTGCTTGCTAGCCGCTGAACTTTATTTAAACCTTATTCTGCCCTAACAAAGTGATGAACTAGCCCCTAGGCACCATCCCAAACCAATTCCTCAATCCACTGACCGCAGTGCAGGGTAGGCGAAAAAGACCCCATCTCAATAGCCAATCAGAGAATGGGACAAAAAAATTCCTACCCGCCCCCCCGGTAAACGGGGCAGCCAGCCTATGCTTACATTACATACAGGGCAGGTGGGTGGGCCGAGCACGAGCCGAGCGGAGAGAGCGGAGCAAGCCTATTAAGGCTGGGCAGGCTCCGCTCCCCCTATTGGAGCTGAGGCTCCACCGCAGCCTGCCTTACCTAGTTCCTCCTCACGAGGAGGCAAACGCGGCCCCCATGAGACATGCTGTGGGCTGTCTCATGTGGGGCTGGAATCTCAGAAGCAAACTGGAAGCTTGTGTAGATGTTGGAGTAATATGGTCCTTACAACCCATTCCACTCAACCTCCTGGCGGCAGCATTCTGCACCCCTGAAGTTTCTGAACACTTCTCGGTGGCAGTTCTTGTTGGAATATACAAGGTCTATCATGCATGGATGGGGAAATGACAAGAATATCCTGCAAGGGGGGCAGTAGAGGGGACAACTAGTTAACATAGTGAGATTAAGGACTTCCTACTATCTTCAAATAGTCTCCTGATTGGCTCAGTTAGGTCTCCTTTCTACTTCTGCTGAGCACTCTTAGTCTGCTGACCTCCACCTAGCTAGTTAGACAGTTAGACTTCCCTTTCTCACAAAGGTTGTTCCCTTCTTAATAACCCTACTTTATTATTTAAACAGGCAGGTTGCAGTATAGTGGCTTTTCTCTCTTCTAATATATTGTAACCCTGAGCTGGGTGAAGATAGCCACACCTTCAGGCACCTGGAACTGTTAACTGAAAATAAAAACCATCTGCGCAAAGAAGCAGTAGCTGGGCTGGTGCTTTCAAGACCCCATGGACCCCAAGTATGATGTTCCCATGCCTCCAGAGGGCATCACACTAGGGCATGCTCCATAGTGGCAAGATTTTTTTCTGTTTAGGAAAGGCCAGAGCTGGTTAACCAATCCAACCTGGTAAAAGGCACTGAATCTTGGCCAAGCTACCATCTGCTTAGCCAGTATTTGGCCTGGGTCCAGGAGCACCCCCAGACCATGAATCTGTTCTTTTAAGAGGAGTGCAACCCCATCCATTCAAGTACAAGTTCAAAGTTTAGCTTTTTTGTAGGGCAGCCAGTAACCAGTACTGTCTTATTAAAGTCTATTATTAAACAATAAATTGCATTTATGCAGTGAAGGGAAAGAAGAAGAAGAAGAAGAGGAGGAGGAGGAGGAGGAGGAGGAGGACGAGGAGGAGATTGGACTTTTCTGCCTCCTTTCGC
>NW_015161981.1:0-14825 GCF_001447785.1 Gekko japonicus | reverse complement strand
TCCCTTCCCCTCCCCACAACAGACACCCTGTGAGGTGGGGGGGGCTGAGCGAGCTCTGACACAAACTGCTCTTTTTCAAGGACAGCTGTGCCAGAGCTTGTGACTGACCCAAGGTCACATCAGCAGGTGCAAGTGGAGGAGTGGGGAATCAAACCTGGTTCTCCCAGATTAGAGTCCGCACACTTAACCACTACACCAAACTGGCTCATACAAAATGTATGATCAAAAGGGCATAAGTGATCAACACATATCAGATAACACTTAATAACAATTGAGTAAGAATAAAAGTAGCTCCATTTAATCATAACCAAGATTTAATTAAAACAGTTTTGAAGACAATATTGGCCTGTTTCACGAAACAAGAATTACCTTGATAAATTTCCTTCACGTTCTTTTCTCCCCTTTTGTTTTACAAAACAATTACATTTTTATGATATTGATGAAATAATTCCTTCGTGATATTATGCTATAATTCATGGCCTGATGTACATTTATACTGTGCAATTTGACTGGAAGACAGGATTACAAAACAGGTTTTCAACATACTGTAGATGCTCAGCTTGAAATCTCTGTTGCTTCACCATTGGGTATTGTACTGTACATTATGTTCTGTAGTAAAAATATAATGCCTGTATATGTAACTGTGTTTAGCAGTTGCTACCCACTCAAAAATGCCATCAAAATGGCTTCATTTCTTGATTCATTTATTGACTGTAAATATGCAAGCAAAGGAGGCAAATAGGATTTCAAAAAGGTTAAAAAGTGAATTAACTTGGAAAAGCAAGTTCAACTGATGTGTTTATATATAGATTTTTCTTCTAAAGATTATAAGCCTCTTATTTCTGGCTGATTCTTCCTCTCTAAGAAATAAAATATGTTGAAGTTCAAAAAGATATCATTCAGTTTCAGTGCCAAGATTAGACTTTTAGAAAAAAATCTGTTGGAGGAGATCAGAGGTCCATCTTGTCCAGTGTCCTGTTTCACACAGTGGCTAGTCAAATGTTTCCAGGAAACATCCCACCCCAGCAGAACACAAAGTTAACATAGGCTCCAATCACACAAGGAAGAAACTGCGGGCGGGAAGCGAGGCTGTTTGCCCCGGGGTGAACTGACATGTGTTTGCGCAATCAGACTTCCGAACGCCTGCCCCGCAGTTCCAGATATTACTAGGTTTTAGTTGGTGGCTTTTTTCGATGCTCCTGCAGTGCGAAATGATGCCCCGCCAATGACTCCAGGACACTAGACAGATGTGTCTGTCTGATCACGCCCCGTTACTCCGTGGGGGAATCGCACCGTTACTGCCGCTTTTGGTAAGTATGATCGCACCCATATACTCCCTTGCTGTTTCCCCTGAATACCATTTTTTGTAAGTTAATACTTTTTCTATTGTGCATATTGGACTCAGGGTGGCTTACTTACATAGTTATGTCCTTTCAGTAACCCTGTGAATCATGTTGAAAGTATGACCAGTTCAGCATCACCCAGTGAGCTTTACATCTGACTAGATTTGAACCTAGGTCTCATCCAGTAACCACTGTAACTGCTACCCCACATTGGCTTTTCATTAACCCTTTTGTGCTCAATCTGAGATTTCCCAAGATTATTTAGAATGGTCTGGATGGTGACTGTAACCATTGGCAGTGTGGTGTAGCAGTTAGTGTCAGAAACTATATAAGTCCCAGGTTCAGATTTCCACTCTGCCATGAAACTTGCTGGTTGATCTTGGACTAGTAGCTCTCAGCTTAAGCTACCTTTTAGTGTTGTTCTGAGAATGAAAATTAGATAATTTATTCGCCCCTTTCCTCCCCTGAGGTACCCAAAGCAGTTTACAACAATCAAAATGTAATCAAAATATAATGCCAAAATTACAGTTTAAATAGCCTAAGAAACTGGTCCTCAGTGGGCTAGCATGTCCTAGGCCACAACTAAGAGTCCTTTGGCTCATGACCTTTGGTTCATACCTCTGGGCATGCCCCATCTTCATATTTGGATACAGGAAGAGTAAGCAAAAGCACAGCTAAGAGATTGCAGCTGGCAGCAGTGTTCCTCCCAATTGATAGGATGTAAGCTGCCCCAAGTTCTTTTGGAAAAGGTTGGGATAAAAATCTAATACATAAAGGACAAAAAGGAGGGATAAGGTTTTCATCTTGGAACAGTCTACTCCCCCCGCAAGTGTTTTAAAATGTATACAATAGGCCATGGCACTAAGACAGGCTTCATCTCAAAGTAGTCCTTCTGCTTTTGTTTTTAAATAAATATTATGCAGCAGTTTGGATGCTAGCCCCCCAACCCAGTCACATCATAAGGAAGATTCTTTTGGGGGGGGGGCGGAGGGGATTTTTTATTGATTTTTTCTCACTACAAAAAACTACAACAGAAAAAAGGGAAGGGGAAACTACACATATAGGAGAAAGTAAAGTACCATAAGGAAGATTCTTGTTTTAATTGCTAAATCACTGGCACTAGGAGTCATGACAGACATTATTACAAATTGCACAGAAATCTCCTGTTTGACAGTAAAAACTGTTACAAACCTGCCGGGAATTCTGTCTCACACACATCAGTGTTCCTTCAATTCTTACCAAAAAAAACCCCTTAACTATTTTCTTTTAATGCTGATTTTAAAATATTTATTAGTTTTATTACTTTACCATAAATTAAATGTGCTTGCTACTGGGTCATTTTTCTAATGAGCTTAGGATGTGGGAGGGGTTCCTCCAATATTAACATGGAAACACAAGGACATGGCTAATTTTAAGATATGAACTGAAGCTATGTCAGGTTGGAACTGAAATCTGTGGTTGAATAATTAAAAGAGAATTGGTTGTTTGTGTTCCCGATTGAAAATCGTATTCTCCTAACACACAATTTGGCAAAGAGAGGAAAACTCAATGGTAACTATCATAGGACATAGTTCTATTGATAAACAATCTGACGATCATTTCAGCAATTAATTATGAATTGTGGTTTAATTTCAAAAAAAAAAAAAAAGAGTGATGCTGTGTGTTGTGTAGGAGGGAGGGAGAGAGAGAATGTTGCCACAATATGTTTTATGAATAGTGTCAGGGGACTGAACCTGCAACTTTCTACATGGAAAGTGTATACTACCCATCTTGAGCAGGTTCCCTGGAGAGATGGCATAGACATTTTCTACAGAAATATCACTGAACTGTAGTTTACATTCAAGAAATGCAATTTCTACATTCCAGTTTATACAAATGCAAAACAAGAAGTATTTACGTTTTAAGGAAATGCATAATTTCTTGTGGGAATATCGTTTGAACAGAATGCAGCAGATGTTTTAGTTGGTTTTTCACTTTTTCATTCCTCCTTTTAAAATGAAATTTAGCTTCCAGTGCCCTTTGATTTTCTATTTTTGATATCAGTTGGAAGTGGAAATATTAATTTCCAGTGTCCAGAACCAAAGTCATTTTATGGATAATTCTAAAGTAAAAACAGTCATACCTTTCCAATGCTGGCAATATTGCAATCTTACTGACAGAAACTTATTTCACCACAAGTGCATTTCTTGACGTTTTTCTGGAGGCTTGCCAGCTAATGACATTAGCTTTTTAGGAATATTTGGCATGATGGGTGTCATGTAAGTATGACTATAAATGCTCTGGCACTGTTTGTGTTCTTAGCAAGTCTGATTTGAGTCTCAGCCAAAACTTTTGAAGGACTGTTATGTCTCTGCTTTGGCTGTACAAGCCTAATTACTTAAATATATCCACAGCATGCTGGTTGTTTCACTGTGTCTCAGTTTCATTTATGAAGTAATGTTGTAATGAAGAAATAGGCATTAGTTTGGTTGCCTTTCAATGTACTTTAATGTTGTTCATGTGTTGAAGAAAAAGTGTTATTTTAGTGCCGATGAAATCAAATGATATTTTTTCCTATCTGAAATAAGTTTATTGACTTCATTTTGTGGTGAGGTTGTTTCCAGTGAAAAACTAGAAAGGTCTAAAACACTGGCCCTTTTTGCCTGTTCCTTATACTGAAAGCAGCCATCATCTCAGATGAACAACAGCAGAATTTTCAGTATAATTATAAACAGTATATGCCCATTGCCCATTGATTATCAAGAAAAGCAGGGGTCGTTTCGTAGAAAAAGAGCGAGGGGAACTCATTAGCATAACTCATTAGCATATGCCACACCCCCTGACATCACAGGAAGTGTGTCATAAGGCCACACCCCCTGACATCACCAGAAGTGTGTCATAAGGCCACACTCCCCGCCCCCAACAGTCCAGGCCGCCGCCGGCGGCCTTGCAGCTCCACTGCCGAGCCCCATGAGGGGCCCGGCGGTGGACCTGCAAGGCCTGTGGGAGTGCAAGGAAGCCCCGCGAAGGCCCTTCCTGGCCCCAGGCAGGCAGGGGTGGGGAGAGGCAGGGAGGAAGCAACTTACCCTCCCTCTTCTCCTGCCTCCTCCTGGCTGAATGAGGGCCGGAAGCGGGGTGGCTGGAAGCAGGGGGCGGGGCTTTGTCATGTGCCCCGCCCCCGTACCTCACCCGGGGGAACTGCGTTCCCCCGCGTTCCCCCCGAAATGACCTCTGAAAAAAAGACAAACTTCTCTTTGTTTAAATAGCCTTTTTTAAAAATTGGGAAATTTCAGCTGTAGAATGGCCCGATGTAGATCAGGATTGTGGTAGTTTACCCTTTCCACTCACGTGTCATTTTCCTGATCTCAAACAGCCTGCTGTTGCAGTATTGGGGAAAGGGTACAGGTGAACAGCAGTGTTCCCTCTAAGCTGAGTTAGTGTGAGCTAACTCACAGTTTTTTAGCCTCTGGCTCACACATTTTTGTCTTAGCTCAGGAAGGATGGCTCCAGAGCAAACTAATTTATGCAGTAGCCAAATCGCTCGCTCACAACTTTAATGCCAGTAGCTCACAAAGCAGAATTTTTGGTCCCAAGACTCCACATCTTAGGGGGAGCATTGGTCAACAGTATGCTGTCTAAATGTTTCCCGCTAACAGCTACTCCTGGGGCTATTTAGATTAGTAGAAATGATGTTGTGACCTCAATCCAACCAGCCTATTCTTTTTTTCTCTGCACATAGTTTGATTAACCAACTCTTCTAGCCATCATTATGCTGATATTTCTAAATTATTAATGAAACCGGCTGTCTTGGGGGAGGTTTTCGTTAATTGCTCAGTACACAGCAGATCTTTAAACAAATTTATAAGTTTAATCACACTTTTTTTAATTTATTTATTCACTCCCAGCATAGTATTCACTGGAAATACTTCCCACCCCAGAGCCCTGCATGTACCATACACATTTCTTTAATATGTGGTTTGCCTTATTCATTTCAATGGAAAAACCAAATTAGTACTTGCAGAAGAATGTATACATGGATCTGATTCTTCCATTGAAATAACTGGGGCAATCCATGCAGGTAGAGAGGCTTCTAGGTATACTTCAGAGTTTCCATACCTGCAAAAAGTCTAGACAAAATTAAGCACTTTTAGAATCCTGCTCAAGTCTATTCAATGGGGCTTTCCCCCAGGAAAATGTTATTAGCATGTAAATTTCTCTTGGGGTCTATGGGATCTAAGTGCCCAATTAAGTCCATATAGGCTAATTGCTTTTATTTAGAATATTTAAATGTTACTTTTCTCTTGAACTCAAAGTGGCTTTCAAATTTTAAAGTCATAAATAATCTTAAAATGGTAAACATAATGATGGTTGTTGAAAAGTACTGGGTTCAACGCATGGAGAACTCGGACCACAACATGCGTTCAGACACGTTTATTGTACTTCACAACAAGACAAAGAAAATGGCCCTGCAAGGCCAACTATATACACTCCACCCGGCACACCTATGTCCCCATAGAAGGGTTTGAATTTCCCGCCAAGGGTGCTATTGTTGGACTCGAGGTGGACTAGGATCCTAGGTCCCCTTTGTGTTTGGGGACCAAGCTCCTGCTTTAGCTGCAGACCCCTGGTGGTGATCCGCATACATTACAGTTGTCTTCTTTACATGTTGATAAGCTTCAGAGTGTCCAGAAGAGGGCAAACAGGATGGTGAGAGGGTTGGAATCTAAGTCTTACAAGGAAAGGCTGAAAGAGTTGGGTATGTTAAGCCTGGGAAAGAGAAGGCTTAAAGGGGACATGATTGCTGTCATGTAGAAGATGGAGCAGATCTATTCTCTCTTGCTCTGGATTGCAAGACTAGATCTAATGGGTGGAAATTACAAGGCAGTAGTTACCGGCTAAATATCAGGAGAAACTTCCTAACTGTAAGAGTGGTTGAGCAGTGGAACAGACTGCCTCGGGAGGTGGTGGATGCGCCTTCGCTGGACGTTTTCAAGTGGAGGCTGGACAATCATCTTTTGGGTATGTTGTAGGGCTATCTTTCGGCTACACTCCTGCAGAGTGCATGGGGTTGGACTAGATGACCTTGCAAGGTACCTTCCAACTCTAACATTCTATGATTCTATGATTCTAAGCTGCATATTTAAAATGCTGTTGCAATAATTTTTCATTCTTCTCGTGTATTTGTTTTAATTGTCTTCCACACTCTCAGTCAATACCTGAGGCAGCTAACACATAAGTTAAAAACATACAATGATGTTTGCACATTAAAATAGATACAATAATTACAATACTAATTTCCACCAAAATAACCTTAGAAACATACTTTCAGGCTTAGCAACACCGGACAATCAATAAAAAGCCAGAACAAAAAATAAAATAATAAAAAGCGGACAATCAATAAAAAGCCAAATCAGCAGATGAAAACAGGGATCAAAAATATATCATGAAACATTTCTTAAATCATCTAAAGAGAAGAAAACTAGGAAAAGAGTTCTTCTCTACATAGTATGTCTCACAAAAATGCTTTAAAAAAAACCCTTTGATTTTATAGGAGCAATTTCACAGCAAAAGGCAGGGTATGAATTCTGAAAAAATAAAAATGTAAAAACAAAAGTAGGGATAATAATTAAAATGTTTATTTTTTTCTTTGCAAGATTTTCTCCCTGAACTAAGTATTTCTGATAGAACGATTACCATTTTTCTCCCTGAGGGGAAAGCAGAAAGATGTTCACATTTAACAGACCAGCTCAATTAAATGCTCAGCTTTATTATTTTAAATCAGAAGTGCTAAAGAGAAATCTATTTTATATTTTAAAGATGTATTATATGATCTGTCACTGCCTTGACAAGAGGTGACAAAAGATAAAATGCTATTTTAAATTATGATCTTTTTCCTTGATCCAAGCACAATTAAAAATAAATAATTATCACAAATAACATTTTCTTATATTTTTCTTTAGGTTAAAAAGGACACTGTTTTACTGCTGCTGAATAAATTACAGTATTGACTTACTGAGCTCCCCTCCCCCGCTTTTAGCAGTGAGGACAAAAATACATGTTACTTACCAGTAACATAAGTCATGTCAGTTACCTGACCCAGCTCCCAGTCATATGTTCATGTGGGGACTAACCCTTAAAACCCTCTGTATCGCTCCACATGGCTCCAAATGCTGTGAGGAGGGAAAAGGGGCATCAGGCTTCCCTCCAGTGCCATTTTTGTCAGGGGAACTGGCTGCAAGAGCGGCTTTTTGCCCCTTCCTAAGGCTCTACTTATTCATCCAAAAGTATCCACAGGTTCAACAAAGTTAAAGGTAAAGGTTCCCTTGCTCGAAAGCCAGTTGAATCCGACTCTAGGGTTGCGGTGCTCATCTCCATTTCAAAGCCAAAGCGCCAGCGCTGTCCGAAGATGTGGTCATGTGGCCGGCATGACTAAACACCAAGGTGCACGGAACGCTGTTACCTTCCCACCGAAGTGGTACCTATTTATCTACTTGCAATTTCTTGCTTTCGAATTGCTAGGTTGGCAGGAGCTGGAACTAGAGATGGAAGCTCACTCTGTCATGCAGCAACTCGGGTCTTGAACTGCTGAACTACTGACCTTCCACTGCCTGCAGTTCAGCATCTTAACCACTTGAGCCACCGCAGCTCCTTCAACAAAGTTGGGGACTCCTGGTATGGCCACTTTTTGGACTGAGAAGATCAATGTCTTTGTGAGCAGCAGTCCCCAGGACAGGATAATATGTTGCTGTTTGAAGTATAGAAGTATTTGTATATTTATTGTGTTTATTATGAAGACACTTCAGTCCCCATGCTCTTCTCACAGATACACCTCTCCCCCAGGCTTAAAATGGAAAAACCTCTGATTTATGCAGCAGTACTTTGCCATTCAGACTGAAAAAAAATTATATTTAAAGACTAATAAATGACTTTTGTTTTTTCAGTGAAAAAATTCTGTTGCTAAAGGGCTAATGGAAGCAAGACTGAAACTGACATATTGTACTGAAGCAAAGGTTACACCAAATGTAAGCAGAAGTTGGAACAATGACTTTAATACTGGTTTCAAGGAGAAATACCACTCCAGGTCCACAGAGAAGAATTGAACTACAGTTCAATTGCATGCAAAGACATACCTTAGATATGTATTAGCACTAGCTTTAAAACTGTGTCTTTTAAACAAGTTTGTATAATATCCTGCACACCTAATGTTTAAACCAGAACATTCAGTGACCAGTGCTACAGCTTCCTTGCAGCAGTTTTTAAAGGCTGGTGTAGGAAAATGGTTAGAGAATCAGCTGTGATTCTGGACACCCCCAGTTCAAATTTCATGTGTTCCATGATCTTGCTAAGTTGCCTTTGGCAAGCCTCTCGACACCCCTCTTCAATATGGGGATAATACTGCTCTACCATAAGGGGCTATTCTGAGGACTTCAGCAAAATAGTGTGTGTGAAGAAATTTTGAACACTGAAAGTGAAACATTAAGCAAAACATTTATTTCGCTGGGCCACTTATTCAAGCTCCTTCGTACAGGCATAGTCAATGGGCTGCTGCAGCTGTATTCAGGGATGTACTACAACACACCTTATATTATTGTGTGGTCACATCTTTGATAGTTATTAAGACACTACAAGTGGAGAATTTTGTGAACTGGCCCTAAGTTTTTGAGGGCTTATTCTCCATCTGACTTGTAACTGTGACTGAAGTCACTGTACAGATGACCACATAATGACATCCTTGCACTACAGGCCCGTAGCCTGCGTGGGGCCCTCGGGGCCCGGCCTCCCTGCGGGTTTTGTGGGCTCCCCATCCTCTGCTCCCCCCGGCCCCCTCCCCCTCACAACCACTCTTGCACACACACAAACAGACCCGGTCTCCATGAGGGTGCTCCATTCTCAATGCCCACGCCCCCTTTCAGTTCCACCCCGAGGCTGCTTTTCCGGGGCACTCTTTGCCGCCCCCCTCCAGAAACAAAAGAGGCTCACCGCTCTCCACGGAGCGAGGTGAACAGACCACGTGGGCTTGCCAGCTCCCAGCGGAGATGCTTGCTCCCCATCCAGCAGAACCCTGTCGGTGCTTCTCGCTTGGGGGCCGGAGCAGCGGGGCGAAGGAGAGAGCCAGATGGGCACCTGAATGCCATTCTCACCACGTTATGCCCCACCCTTTCGGAAAGTCATTTTTTAAGGGGGGGAAGAGGAGGGGGAGGAGGAGGAAGATATGTAGAGAAACGGCCCACTCACATGTTCCTCCGTAGCAAGTGGGGGGATTTTTTTTTGTTTTGATTCAAAGGAGCACGTTTTCACCCCCTTTTAGATGGCAATGTGGATTTTGAGTATGTGTGTGCTCTTCTGATCAAAGCACCTTTCTTTCTCATGCCTAATCCTCGTATTGCTTGGTTTATTGGGGGGGTGCACACGCGCACAAAAATCTCCCCCCCCCCACTTTGGCTGGCAAAGCAAGTGCTTTCTCAAGTGCTTTCACTCCACACTTTACAATAAGTTTTACCCAGCATGGAAAGGGGGCAACCCGCACGAACAACCAACCACCCCAAGCAAGCAACTTTCTAGACTCACTTTTTCTGGTCGGCTTCATTCTGTTCCTTGTGGTGTCTCCCACCCCCCCTTCACCTCCTGGCTCCTCTCCCGGCTGAGAAGGCAGCCTTCGCAGCTGATGCTGGATCCTCGTGGGCCGAGGAGATGGACAACTCTCTTTGTGTGCCGCAGCCGCTCAAGAGGAGGGGTTGGGCGGGGTGTGTGTGTGTCCTGTTAGATGTGTCTTTAATATACCTAACCTGACATAAGGACTGACAGTGCGGGCTGTAAACTACCTCTGTGGGTGACGTCAGAGCCTCTCTTTCAGTGACTACTTCGGCTCCAGGCAGCAGAGTGCAGGGCCGGGGCAGCCAGTTTAGGGAGAAATCCAATCTCTCCTTCTCCCCCCCCCAAGATTTGAAATGTGGGGGAGGGGGCACAGGTGGAAGGTGGGTGGTACCAGCCAGGACCAAAAAACAAAACAAAAAACACCTCCCTTCTCAGGAAAAAGAGAGAGGCAAGTTGTGGGTAGCCAAACTTTTATTCAGAACCTGATCACTGGGGGCTTTCTTTCTTTCTTTCTTTCTTTCTTTCTTTCTTTCTTTCTTTCTTTCTTTTAAAACCACTTCACTGCTTTAGCAGCAAAGTTTTTTGGTGATCAAAGGTTTTTTTTTAATGAAAACAGCAATGAGAAAAATCCAACAATCATCTTCTAGCGATCTAACACTCTGCTTCTAGCTGATTGGGAAAGGGGGTTAATACAACCTGCATTTTGTTAAAAGTGTGGGTCCCCCTTTTATTAATGGTGAAATATTAGTTGCTACACCTTCTCTTATAATTGCAGATCTTCCTCCCATTTAAAAATCCTAGGAGGCCAAAGGTGGGCTCCTCATCAGAAAAAAAGTAAGCAGTGTTGGTATACTTCTCAGGGCTCTTTGGAGAATCTTAATTTCTGTTCATAAACACAAAGATGAGCCTAGTCATTCAAATCAAAGGGAATTATTTTATGCATGGTCCCACATGCTAGGACACCAAAGTCACAATCCTGTACACAGTGATGCCAACTAACATGCTTATTCAGAAGTATGGGCCACTGAGCTTAATGGGACTCACTTCCAGGTAAGTAATCTTTGAATTGTACTGAAATTAATGAATCTTAAGCCTACCTAATTCTGTAGTACTTTTTGGAGGATATATATAAACTGAAGAGCTCTATTAACACAGTAAGAGATTGTTACCTTCCTTGTTATAACAAGAGATTCTGACAGGTGTTAACACCATGTAATTCATAGTTAAGAATGAAAAAGAGAGAGGGGATAGTCTCAGAGTGTATTTATTTTTAAGCTAGACCTATCTCCATGCAATGCTAAAGCATTAGCAATTATAGTAAAATGTTAAATTTGCACTGGACACATAACAGAGACCCATATTAAATGGGTTTTGAGGGTGTTTGGAATACAGAAAAGGATGCTCATTTTCACACCCATCACTTTTCCAGCTCCAAATTGCCTCCCATTTCCTCCCCCTCTGGAGTTCCAAAACACATTCCGTTTCTTTCTATCCATGCCTTGGCTAGGCACCAGGGAGGGAGAGGGGGGGTGCATCTCAGTGCTGAGCATATTTTATTTTTATTTGATTTCTTATTTGTTGTGATGTCAGTGCACATGCGTGGGGCTTTTGCCCCCCCCCCACTAAAAATGTCGTAGCTACGGGCCTGTTGCACTATAAAATCAAACCATGACAGAGATTTACTTGAAAGGGTCAGATTGCAGTGTGGGTTTAGGAGGGGTCTGGAGGAGGCTTTTGTGCCCTTAGCCCAGTGGCTGGCAAAGGAGGGAGCCTCAGGCCATTGCACTGGCAGGCCGCACGTCATCTAGGGGCCAGCCGAGTGAAGTGTAGGCAGTTTTGGAGGGCTCTATGCAGGAGTGACGTACAGCCCACCAAGCTTTATTTAAATTGTGCTGCCTGATGGCTCCAACAGCATGTTTTTTTCTTGCATCCTTCCCTTCTTCTGGGTATTGGTGTATGTATACTTTAACTGTCACATCTGGGCAGATCCTTTTGGGGGAGATGGGCCTGCATGTCCACCTCCCCCCTTTGGGGACTCCCTTATGGGGTCTGGGGGTTTGAGCCACCACAGGGTATGGCCAGCTCAAAGGCTGTGTCCAGGCTCACCCCAGGTGTCAAATGGTACCACTCAGCAGCAGCTGCCCTTGTGATACCACTAATAGTTCTGATAAGAGCTGTCCTTGAAAAAGAGGAGTTTCTGTCACCTACCTCACAGGGTGTCTGTTGTGGGGAGGGGAAGGGAGAGGAATTTATAAGCCACTCTGAGATACCTTTGGGTAGTGAAGGGCGGGATATAAATCTAATCTTTTCTTCTTCTTCTTGTGAAAGATGGGAGAATTTTTTTACTTGTTACTATTGAAAGTGAGGGTTAACATTATTCTGATGTTTACTCTGAGTATGCAACATTGGTAAAACTAACTATATAAATGGGAATAGTTAAATTTTTTGATTTGTGAAATTATCTGAATATCATATGAAAGGTGATGAAGATATTGATTATAGTTTTAATCTTTTTATTTAGTATTCAACTAGTATTTAAATATTTAGTAACAATAAGACAGATTCTGACAAATGATTAAAATAATATTAAGGTTTTAAGGATTATTTAATTTTAGTGCAGAAGTTTGTTCAACGGTTAACGATGTAATCTTTCTTATTGTTAATAGATTATCGCTAACATTAGGAAAGTTCTTGTTTATCCTTTTAAAAGAACCCATCCCAAAACGCTGTAATAGTTATGTGTTATTGTCTGCTTCTATATTTGAAACACATATTTTTACTAATACAGTTGGTTTTACTTGTTGTATGTATGGGTATGTATACCCATAATATTTGATAAATTTGAAGAGTCCATATTTTCCCCTACCCCCTCTTCCCTTCTGTACCCCACTCCTTCTTAATTAAAAAACCATTCTGATGTATGTTGCTGTGTGATTTCTTTTCTATTTGACTTGGATATTGATAGTATTACATCATCCATGGATAATGGTAGAACACAGATTATTGCTTCCTGTGCAATCAAACACGCTTATAACAATCACACACCTTGGATCTGGTCTATATAGACAGCAAAATGAATTGGTAATGAGGTGGCAGGCTGCTGAGGTGGTAAAATAAACTGTGTCACTTCAGACCTCAGGTGAATAAGTACGTTTTTCAAATTTCCCCATGCATTGATAATTCCCCAGAAGCAGAAAACTTTTACCAAATGCCAAGGCAAAGCTAGAACTTTTCTCTTTGATGTGTTCAATTTCAATATGGTTTGGGTGGAAAGAAAGTCAGCATATTGGAGTGGTGCTGAAGTGGTAAAAGGATATTTACCCCCAAATCTGAAATGCTTACTGGCCTGAGGACACTCTGTATGAGGAGTCCACATAACAGCCTTATTCATTTCAGTTTATTGCAGTGGGCTGACGTCAGAACCTCCTTGGTTCAAGGTGTGAGGGCAATGAAGAATGAAGAGCAGTTATACTACTACGCTTGGAGCTGGAGTAGAGCTGCCCTGAAGAGATGAACAGCTAAGCAGACAGCTTTTATGTAGTAACAAGTATAACTGCAGTGTTTGATTTCTTTGATTTTGCAGACCATACCTATAAAAGTTTTAGTCCATATGCCAGCCCGTTTTCTAGGTATCATTCTATTGTGGAGAGACAGCATTCCTCTTTGGAGCTCTCTGCGTGTGTAATTATGCAAGCCCCAACCCCGCCGAGCTTGCGCTGGTGGGTGAGGGCTGATTTGCCTCCACGAGAGGCATGAAGAAGGAGAGACCTACAGGGGGCAGAGCCAGCCTATTTAGGCTTGGCTCCTGCCCCCTGCCTTACCAGTCCGTTGGAGAGCTCGGTAGGATCGGAGCTCGTGGGCTGTGCTGCTGGGTGTGTGGGCCTTAAGCCGTCTGCAGAAGCAGCAGCAGCTTGGTCCAGTCCCTGTTGTGCAGAAGCTCGCGCTGGTGCGCTTAAGCTGTGCCGATTTTCGGCGGCTGGGACCGGCGTGTGCGCAGGCTGCTGAAAACGGGCCTGGGCTGCAAACGAGTCCATGTGCTGCGCTGCTGGAGCAGCACGCGGGCTTGCCGGCGCGGCTGCGTTTAAACCCCCGCCAGAAGCGGCGGCGGGAGCAGTTAGGTGGCGGAGGCTGGGACAACTTGCTCATGGTGGGACAGCTTTGGCAGCGACGTCATTCGGCGGCCCGTTCTTTTGCCGGTGGAGAGGACTGTGGGGCAAAGGGGCTAGATATTCTTTAGACAGCTAAATTGGGTGCCCAGCTTGATTAATCAGCAGTGGCCCCCTTTATACCCCCCCATAGCGGGTTGACTAGGCCCGTCCTATTGCTCCCCCCCCTTGCAGGCCTTACTCCATAGGCAAACAACAATAGGGGCCATTTTGGGCGGGAATACAGTAACGGCCATTCTGCATTTTAAACGGGCGGCCATTTTAAAGTTTTGCTGTCACCTTTATTCTGCTTCCCTACAAGCAGCCATTTTAGGCTGTCTTTACCAGCGGCCATTTTGACCCTTCCTGCACGGCAGCCATTTTAGGTTATACTGTGACAGCCATTTTAGGCGCCATATTCCCTGGCTTTGTTCTAGTCATCTTGGGCTTTTTCCCATTTGACCTGTAGTTTTTGTAGGAGCAGTGCTGCGCTTAAGTTTTGCTTGCTGCAGCCCAGCTTTGTAATGGCCCCCAAAAAGGGAGTAGGGACATCCAAAGGGAAGCAGCCTGCCCCCAAACGGGTTAGGACTGTACCTGTGCTGTGCGTGCAACTTCCTAAAAAACGGCCCGTGCAGGTCCCCGCTCCCAGGCAAGTTAATGCGGCAGGGCCTTCAGGAGCTGCTCCATCAGGTAATACAAATTTAGCAGTGATATCTGGAGCACCCATAGGTGTAATTACACCGGCTCTCCTGGACGCGGTCTG